>NC_133729.1:315000-487950 GCF_048934315.1 Petromyzon marinus | reverse complement strand
GTCAACGCCCGACACAGCCAACTAGTAAGGTTTGTCGCGTAAACAAGACGTGCCAATGTGTTACCAGTACAGCACACCGGTGTGTCTTGAGATTAAACTCATGTATACAATTAGAGAGTTAACCCACAATATTTACATTTGTAAATTAGACAGTAAACCCCCGACACAGCCAATTAGTAAGTTCAGCACACCGGTGTGTCGGAGAGTAAGCCCTCTCTCGGAGCACATAAGCGGTGTGTTGAACTAGTCACGAATTGGCCACGTTTTGCTTCCATGACACAACCTTGATAATTGGCTGCGTCGGGTGGTAGTGGCAGGTTTAATGACACATTTCTATTTACGCGATCTCACCCAAACAACCTCTGTTGTGGAAAAGTTTCCGGAATGACCATTGCCCGCTTGTGTTGGCTAGGAGATGTTAACTGCATCGCCTGGTGTACAGGAGGTCGTGGGTTCGATCCCGACCCTGACGCCTGCTGTATATTTGAAGTTTGCGGTGTGTCTCTCCCTGTGGTCACGTGGATTTCTGTTCGGGTCCTCAACATCACGCGGTTAATAGTATTTGGCTGATGCTCTAAATTTCCACGTGATAAGCCACTTTCGTTGAACTATCCTTTGTGGTGGCCTAGTCGCTTGTGAAAAGGAGCTGTTACGGCTCAGTGGGCCTTGCCCTGGTAAAATAAAATACAAATTAAATAGTTTAGAATGGTTTAGATCTTCAGCTCAACGCCTTCACCTCCTCCCCACTTCTTTTACGTTCTTCTACCTCTTTTACGTCCGTATTGGACAAAAACAACAGGGAGCTTACTTGGCGCCTCTTCCTCTCACCCGTTAGGTCTGCACTTTTTCTGTTGTTGTTGTTGATGATGATGATCTAATGTTCTTGTTGATGATGATGATGATGAGCTAATGTTCTTGTTGTTGTTGATGATGATGAGCTAATGTTCTTGTTGTTGTTGTTGATGATGATGAGCTAATGTTCTTGTTGATGATGATGATGATGTTCTGATGTGGTTGATGGTTGCAATCGGTGTCTCTGAGGGCAGGGAGGGGGAGGAGTGGGGGGGAAAGAAGGGGGAAGGGGAAGGGGAAGGAGGAGGAGGGGGAGGAGGTGGGAGAGGAGGGGGTGGAGGAGGAGGGGGAGGGAGGGGAGGAGGAGCGGGAGGAGCAGTGGGGGGGAGGAGGAGGAAGGGAGGAGGAGGCGGGGGGTGGAGTAGGGGGGTTGGGGAGGAGGAGGAGGGGGAGGAACTTCAAAGCCATGAGGTGGAGATGTTGGGGTCTTTAACGAGGTGGTGTTTATCCTCAAACGAGGACGATCGTGATGCGAGTCGTCGACACGTGACCGCCCGCCCGCCCGCCCTCCCCCCACCCCCCTGGTCAGGTGTTGGAGTTTGTTCGCGTCACGCTGGAGCGGGCCACCGCCCGGCGAGGTGGCGGAGGTGGGCACGGGGAGGAGCGCCGCCTGGAGGCCGAGTCGCTGCGCCTGGCCATGGGACTGGCGGCCGTCACGCTCGGCGGAGCCCAGGTGACGAGTCCCCCCCAACAACCCCCCCACCCCCCCCCCCCGCCCCCGCACGGCACCCACAAACTGCACGTGCTGCTGGCTCCCTACCCTCGGTCCGATTCCTAGTCAACCGCCTCGCCCGGTCTGCAGGAGGTCGTGGGTTTGATGCCGACCCTGACGCCCGCTGTATATTTGGAATTTTCTCCGGGATCCTCCCGGCTTTTCCCCTCCGCGTTTTGGACTCGACGTCGCCCGTCCGGAGTGTTTGGCTGCCGCTCATGAATTAGCACGCGACGGCGAGCCACTTCGTTGAGCGAGCATTTGTGGCGGCCAGTTCGCTTCTGAATAAAAACAGCTTCACAGCAGCTCAGCGGGGCCTTTACCTGGTAAAGTAAAATAGTTTAGTTGAAGTCGGTTATAATTCGTAAGCCTGCACGGCTGCCGAATGAGCGGACTTCAGAGCGTGCGTCCCCCCCAACTCGTACTTCAAGGCGGGGGCAGCAATGCGGGATTCAGCTTGACGTTCGCTACCACTCTACGATACTATAGAGTCAGTAGATACTACTATAGAGTCAGTAGATGCTGCTATAGAGTCAGTAGATACTACTATTGAGTCAGTAGATACAACAGGGTCAGTAGATACTACTGTAGAGTTAGTAGATACTACTATAGAGTCAGTAGATACTACTATAGAGTCAGTAGATACTAATATATAGTCAGTAGATACTACTATAGAGTCAGTAGATACTACTATAGAGGCAGTAGATACTACTATAGAGTCTGTAGATACTACTATAGAGTCAGTAGATACAACAGGGTCAGTAGATACTACTGTAGAGTCAGTAGATACTACTGTAGAGTCAGTAGATACTACTGTAGAGTCAGTAGATACTACTATTGAGTCAGTAGATACTACTATTGAGTCAGTAGATACTACTATAGAGTCAGTTGATACTACTATAGAGTAAGTAGATACTACTATAGAGTCAGTAGATACTACTATAGAGTCAGTAGATACTACTATAGAGTCAGTAGATACTACTATAGAGTCAGTAGATACTACTATAGAGTCAGTAGATACTACTATAGAGTCAGTAGATACTACTATAGAGTCAGTAGATACTACTATAGAGTCAGTAGATACTACAATAGAGTCTGTAGATACTACTATAGAGTCAGTAGATACTACTATAGAGTCAGTAGATACTACTATAGAGTCAGTAGATACTACTATAGAGTCAGTAGATACTACTATAGAGTCAGTAGATACTACTATAGAGTCAGTAGATACTACTATAGAGTCAGTAGATACTACTATAGAGTCAGTAGATACTACAATAGAGTCTGTAGATACTACTATAGAGTCAGTAGATACTACTGTAGAGTCAGTAGATACTACTATAGAGTCAGTAGATACTACAAGTCAGAAGATACTACTGTAGTGTCAGTAGATACTACTATAGAGTCAGTAGATACTACTATAGATGCAGTAGATACTGTTGTAGAGTCAGTAGATACTACTGTAGAGTCAGTAGATACTACTATAGAGTCAGTAGATACTACAAGTCAGAAGATACTACTGTAGTGTCAGTAGATACTACTATAGATGCAGTAGATACTACTGTAGAGTCAGTAGATACTTCTGATGTTGGCCATGGTCCGGAGAAACGGGACGCGGCTCACCCGAGTTTGTAGGTGCGGCGCGCTGACCACTGGCGCCTGCAGCTCTCCCCCCGTTATCTGGAGCTATGCAGCTCCTCCCGTTATCTAGAAGCCACTGGGAGCTGTGTACTTTTACATAATTTAGATTGAAAGCTAATTTCTTTAGAACTTGCTTCTTGTGTTTGTTGTCTCCCCCCCCCCCCCCACACTTCCGATTAGCACGATTGGCTACGTACGGTGCAAAAGAAGTTCGACATACATAGACTCACACAGAGACCCATAGACTCACACAGAGACACATAGAATCACACAGAGACCCATAGACTCACATAGAGACCCATAGACTCACACAGAGACCCATAGACTAACACAGAGACACAGAGACCCATAGACTCACACAGAGACCCATAGACTCACACAGAGACCCATAGACTAACACAGAGACACAGAGACCCATATACTCACACAGAGAGCCATAGACTCACACAGAGGCCCATAGTTTGTTGTCCTTTGCCCCGCACTTCCGATAAAAACTGTTGTCTACGTGAGGTGAGAAGGAAGGTCAAAATGCGTACACACGTACATTATCGGCGACTGACCCTGATAGTAACAACGGCCGTTGGTCACCCGGGGAAATCGTCGCCGAGTGTCGTGACTCTCGCTCCGGAGAGTGCCGCTCCGTTGGGACGTTGGGCCACCTGCTCCGCTCGTGAGCGTTTGGCTTCGCGCGGGAGGACTCCGGAAAACGCCGGACTAAAACCCACGGACCCGTACGACGTTGTAACGCTCGGAAGCTCTCGCATGGGGCAGATTCGGGAAATTCTACTGCCGAGTCTTAGCCACCTGGCAGGCCAAGCCTCCCCAACGCCCGGCATTCCCGGCCAGTCTCGCATCTCGGTACTAACCAGGCTCCAACGCCCGCTTAGATTCTGACCGGATCAGACGCTTCTCTCCGATGCCTGTGCGTCCGCAGTTAAGTCCGGCTGACCGGGCGGCCCAGGCGACCCTGCTGGGTCCCCTCGAGAGGATCGTGAACTCTGACCCCGATCCCGACCTCCGCGACCTGGCCTCTGACCTCCGCATCGCCATAGCGACGCACGGAGCGGTCTGCGGAGACAATTTGGCGGAGGCATCACGGGCGACCATCGGCCGGAAAGCGGAGGAATCGGGAGACCAAATACGGTCCGGAGAGGTGAGTGGGGGGGAGTGGAGGGGGAGGGGAGTGGAGGGGGAGGGGAGTGGAGGGGGAGGGGAGTGGGGGGGGAGGGGAGTGGAGGGGGAGGGGAGTGGAGGGGGATGGGAGTGGAGGGGGATGGGAGTGGAGGGGGATGGGAGTGGACGGGGAGGGGAGGGGGAGTAGGGGGGGGAGGAGAGTGGGGGGGGGGAGGAGAGTGGGGGGGGGAGGAGAGTGGGGGGGGGAGGAGAGTGGGGGGGGGAGGAGAGTGGGGGCGGGAGGAGAGTGGGGGGGGGAGGAGAGTGGGGGGGGAGGAGAGTGGGGGGGGGAGGAGAGTGGGGGGGGGGAGTGGGGGGGGAGGGGAGTGGGGGGGGAGTGGGGGGGGAGGGGAGTGGGGGGGGGAGGGGAGTGGGGGGGAGGGGAGTGGGGGGGGAGGGGAGTGGGGGGGGGGAGTGGGGGGGGACAGTCCAAGCGGCAGCGCGTTCGTGGCTCGGGCCGAGCGGCCGCCCTGGTTAACGTCGCAAGTGCATGAAGCGTGGCTGTGCGCTGGCTGCTCGACAGCTTTATGCCGACGGTCCCGCAACGTCAGTCGACAAGCACAGGCCGTGTCGGGTCCCGGCGTCACGGGCCAAATTGGGGAAAATTTTAAGAGTCGCTTGCCTTGAATTTCTTAATTGGGTAAAAGCACAGCGGGGCATCACCCTCTCCTGGCAGACTTCATTCATCTGTAGAGCACGGCGCCTGCCTTCGCGCTGGAAGATAAGAGTAATTTTGAAATATTCTAAATTGTTGTTATGATTATCAGAACATCCCCTTGCTCAAGAAGGATTTGGGCTGAACTGATATCCGTTGGTAATTCTGATTCTGAGTCAACTAAAATCTCTTACGGTACAGAATCCACATTCCTATGACGGCCTCCATTCCACTGTTGTTGGTCTACTGCTGCTGCTGCTTTTTCTTCTGATGATAGTGATGATGGTGCTGGTGGTGCCTGATGGTGGTGCCTGATGATGATGATGGTGGTGGTTATGGTGATGGTGGTGATGATGATGATGGTGGTAGTGATGATGGTGGTGGTTGATGGTGGTGGTGATGATGATGATGGTGGTGTGATGGCTGATGATGATGGTGGTGTGATGGTGGTTGATGATGGTCATGGTGGTGATGATGATGATGGTGGCTGATGATGGACTAATTGAGTTAATCCCCGACCAAGATTTCATGCTCTTGACCTTCATATGACCAAAAACTACTATAGTAATATGACCGTCATAATATATATAAATTGTCATATTGTTGTAGACAAGTAAGAAACAAACGTTACTATCGCTCGAGTTTGTTGTAGCCATTGTTTGATAGCCATCGTGAGAAAAAAATAATCGTACCACATTTGTCCCCTTGCATTGGATGGATGGCAGGGTGTCTGTGGGCCGCAGACGACATGGATGGCCGGAGTTCAGAAGCACCGATTCATCCGTACGGCTGGATGAGCATTCATTATTTGATGGGCCCAACTCCCTCTGTGCAAGGGGTTTTCGCTTAGCCGGCTCTTAATCGGCCACTGTCAAGAAATTGGAGCGAAATATCCGGTCTGTGCGGTGGTGGCACCGGTGCAGCGGTGCCACTCGCACCACGTGTCCCGACTTGGGTACCATTTTCCGGTTTCCTCCCATAGCAAATAATGTCACTGGCATTGCCCCAAAGAACCCGATGTTACAAAATGACCTGCAAATTCCTACGTCGGGGATTACACGTAGCAGCAACATTGCCTGCCACCGCGAAAACATGGCAGTCTTGGAGACTCGCGAGTGAGCCTTTGCTGGGTAAACAAACATCACGATAATCATCATCGGCGGCGGCGAAGGCGGCGGTGTTGACGCGGATGTGTAACCCACGCGGACTGACCGTGCCTCCCCCGACCCCGCCGACCCAGGGGCGGCCCTCACCGCCACGGGGTCACCGCCCGGCCGCCTCCCCGGTGACCGTGCAGGACATGCTGGAGGCGACCCACGACCCCGAGGTGCCGGTGAGGGCGGCCGCATTGCGCACCCTCACCGGGCTGATCCAGCAGCGCCGCGCCGACGCCGTCGAGGAGCAGGACAAGATCCTGGAGGTGTGCGACGGGGCGCGAAACGCGCGCCAGCTGCGCCCCTCTCTCCCGCCCGCCCGCCCGCCTCGCCCGGCCCCGGCCATCCGTCAAATAAAACAAACGCCGACGTCGGGGGCTTTTTTTTTTTGCTTCCGAGGCCTTCCCGCGGCTGCCGCGGGTCACGTGGCGGCCGGTGTCGGCTTACGAGGGACTCCCCCCCCCCCCCCCCCCCGAACTGATTTACCGCCGCCGTTGTTTGCGATTATTTGCGCGGCCCCTCCAAGCGGGGGAAGGCCCCCTGGGAGGCCCTAGCGGGATCGCGTCCAGCGCGTGTTCTCGCCCAGTTGGGAACGTAGCTGCCGTCCCGGTTAATACTGCGGTTGTCGTCGTTGTTGTGCGTATCGACCGCACGAATGCCACGTGCCGCCCGCTTTGCTTTCGCGACGGACGTTTGCTGGATCCCCGTGACGTCTTTCGCTGTGCGCCGGGCGCCGTGGTCCAACTTTGCCAAATGAGAAAAATCAGACAGCAGGTTACTCGATTGGGATTCCGCGCGGCAATAACCAATTGCCCCTGCCCCACCCCCCTGCCCTCCCCACCCTACTGCGACAACTTGGCAGGACCCTCTGGGAAAAAAGTATTTAAGAAAATCGGCGAGGCTTTCCCTGGACGAACAAGCGTAATGATAATAATAATCAGAATATCCACACGCATTCCTAGTGATATGACGATGTTGACGATGACGATGATCCTCGCGTTTTCTGGAGAGTGGCGGGTGTGATGCCTCTACCCCCCCCCCTGCGCTTCTACGGCCGTCTGGAACGCTCTTCCTTCCGATATTATGAAGCCACTGAAGCCGTACACTTCCAAATCGTCATCTAGATTGACAAACTCGTTTCTTTAAAACTGCTTTTTGTGTTTAGTTTGTTGTCCTTCCCTCCGCCGCTGCCATTAGTGCGGTTGGCTACGTACGGTGCGAAAGAAGCTCAACACACGTATATACATTGTGCCGTTAGTCTCTCTCTCTCTACGTGGCCGCGTGGATTTTTCTCCGGGTTGTCCCTCCGGGTTGTCCCTCCACATTTTTAATTGTACGTTTCGAGTATTTGACTTCTGCTATAAATTTCCACGTGATCAGCCACTTATGTCGGGCTATCATTTGTGGCCAGGTGCTGTATGGCTCAGCGGGGCCTTGACTGGTAGAAGACAAAATAGTTTTCTATTTTGTTTAAGTGACATTACTCTGCGTAGGAAGGCACTGGAGCTGAGTACTTTTTAAATATACATTGAAAAACTCATTTCTTTAGAACGGATTTTTGTGTTCAGTTTGTCCTTCCACCCCCGCACCTCGGATTAGCGTGGTTGGCCACAATACGGTGCGAGAGAATCTCAACACGTCCTTGTTTGCCGTGCCGTTGCTCTGCAGGTGTTCCTGGCGAGCGTGGACGACGAAGACCCGTTCGTGTACCTCTCTGCCATTCAAGGTGCGTTGCCGGCTCAAGGTTCTCATTCTGTCTGCACCGCGTCCTTCCGTTTGCACCGGGGATGTAAGCCGAACATCCGCGGCCGCTCACGTGTTCATCCCCGCCGTTGCTTCGTCATCTCTTCCTGGACGTTCACCAATCCTTCCCAGGGTTCCCACCTCGGAACTGGGCAGGGGTGGCGTCGCTGGCCCGGCCGCACCGGCGCCGCTTTGTCCCGCGGACGTTAGTTTTGCTCGCATTCTGCCGGGGCCGCCCTGGTTATCGCTGCGGCGGTGCCGGTGTCAACCGCGAACGCCGACGTACCTCGAAGCGAAGTTGAATGGCCGTGGGCGCGTTTTGAAACATTGCACGGCAAATGGGTCCCAACGTGGACGACGCACGGCGGCGGTCGTCGCGCCCTCCGGGAAACTGCGTCCGTCCGGGAAACGTAGCGACCCTCAGCGAGAGCACTTGGCGGCGAGAACGGCGTGAATGCCAAACGTGCTAACTCGTCACTCGAGGGCGACTTTGTCTACCAGTTGGCCAATCTCTCAGCCCCCCCTACTTCCCACCGCCTGGTAAGGCAGCAGCAGCAGCAGCCACGCGGCAAGCCGGTGCCAACAATTGTCAAAGCTCTGCGGTCCTCTGTATATTAAACTAAACTACTTTTATTTGACCGGAGTAAGGGCCCATTGAGCTGCTGTATGGCTCTTTTTTCCAGAAGTGATTCTCGCCACCACGCAAATTACAGGCCGGGCCTCTTCCTACGTTCATCGCGATTCCCGTAATTCACTCTTGACGAGGCTCCCCGCCGCACTGAGGACCAGGGACCATCACTGCCGGGCCGTCATTTCTCTGTGGCGGGAGCGGGGGGGGAGGAGGGGAGTCGGGGTGGAGCGGATGGGTGGGACTGAACCATAAACTATTTTTTATTTTTCCAGCTCACCCTGATTATAAATTTTGTTGTGATGATTTATGCTAAGGGCTTGGGGCAGGGCACAACGTTAACAATGATGGCACGTGGTCGTGTCTGGTTACGCAATGAATGGCACTCAGAGAGCATAATTTGTAGCAGCGAAGTGAACTACAACTAAACTACTATTTTACCAGCTAAGGCCCACTGACCTTTACAGCTCTTATTTCAGAAGCGACCTGGCCACAAATGGTAGCTCAGCAAAGTGGCTTATCATCGTGGGGAAATGTCTAGCAGCCAAATTCCCTTGATCGCACGTTGATTCTAAATGTGGAGGGAAAAACTGGAGGGCCAGGAGAAAAATCTACACGACCACGGGAGACACGCAAATTCCAAATATACAGCAGCAGGCATCGGGGTCGGGATTAAAACCATGGTTCCTGTACACCAGGCGAGGTAGTTAACATCTCCTAGCCACCGTGATGATGATGATAACAGAGAGAGACACACGCAAACCCCAAATATACAGCAGCAGGCATCAGGGTCGGGATTAAAACCATGGTTCCTGTACACCAGGCGAGGTAGTTAACATCTCCTAGCCACCGTAATGATGATGATAACAGAGAGAGAGACACGCAAACCCCAAATATACAGCAACAGGCATCGGGGTCGGGATCAAAACCGTGGCTCCTGTATACCAGGCGAGGTAGTTAACATCTCCTTGCCACCGTGATGATGATGAGAGAGGTTAAGATATTAAAACACCAAACAGACACCTTTTACAAGGAATCATGTCTGCATTCAGAGCGTTAACTCCGGCATGTCCAGAATCTGAAACTGCATTTATACCTGCAGGATGGAATCTGATGAGCCATGAAGCTCTTTTTCACAGATGTCTGGTTGGGGCACGGGCAAGAACGTTCCAATAACAAACACAGAATTCAAGAACGTTCCAATAACAAACACAGAATACAAAAACGCGATAGGAGTGCACAGTGTAGACAGGGTAAACGAATCCTTAAAAAATAAATAGGCAAATAATGCGCGACTATTTTTTTTTTGTTTCTTTCCAGTTCTAAAACCCACTGAGCTTGTTAGCTTCTTCCTCGGAAGTGACCTGCCACGTCACAAACGACAGCCCAGCGGTGTGACCTTTCGCACAACAATAATTCAAATAATATAGACGCATCCTGCTAAGTGCACTCTGTCCACGGGGGGCTGGGGGGGGGCGGTGTGAGGGGTGGAGGCGGCACGGCGCGCTGGGGGGTTTCTATTTGTGACGATGCGGTGGGATTCGACCCCTGCGACTCACCCCTACGTCCCGTGGTGCCTGCCGCTCATTTCCACGGCCGCCCCGCCTCGACCCGACCCGACCCCCCCGGACCCTTCACCACCCCCCCCCCTCCCCCCCCACATCTTTGACTCATTTATCCCGGCCCCGGGGACCTCGCTGACCTCGCCTCGCAAGGGCGGAGGCCGCCAAATGCGTTTCCGTGACCGCGGCGCGTAGTAAATACGTCATCTGATGTAATGTTCGCGGCAGCCCGCGCGCGCGCCCCTTGTGTCTAACCAGTTGTTCATGTCGCCCGCGTTCTCTGCGAGCGCTTTGGCTCCCCGCGGGAGCGAAGTTTTTTTTGTCTTTCTAAGATTTCACTTTTTGACTTTTGCTTCCCGCTTTTACGCTCCGGTTTGCGCGTTCGGCGTCGCGTCTCGGACAGCGGTGCCGTTCGGAACTCGCGCAGAGCGGAGCGTCGGCCCCCTCCCCGCCCCCCCCCCCCCAATCGTTGTGCGTTGAGAGAACGGCACGCAGGTGGAGAGACCCTCGCGGGAACCGCTTCCGAGATGCCTTGCTTCGTCGTCGGTCCTTGCGGTTTTTTTTCTGCTTTCAATCCGCACAGCCAGAGGGTGGCGAGAAGCTCGATTGAAACAAAAAAAAACGCCGATATTTTGGCTGCGTGTGCAGTCATTGGCGCTTAATTTGCATTGACCCTGAAGGAATGACTGACGGTGGTGGTGACGATGGATGTGATAGTGACAGTCATGATGATTACGATGGTAATAATGACGACAACATGATGATGTTGTTTGCGCTGGTGGTGGTCGTGACGATGGTAATGGCGATGACGGAAATGTCAACGAAGTTGATGACGACAGTGATGACGATGACAGATGATGATGGTGTTGTTGCTGATGATGGTGGTTATAGCAATGACGGCGACGATGATCCTGATGACAGTGATGATATCGAGGGTGAATCAACCCTGACCTGATGTGAACTCGCGACCCCGCGTTTAAGAGCTCACTCTGTGAGTGAGCCACACCGTGGCAGCTCAGAGCGCGCACCGTACATTTTGCGGGGGAGTCCATAGCTCGGGGTGGGGGTCTAGGGGCACGTGGAGACCGTGACCCTCACCCGGTTTCAAATGTGCCCCCCCCCCCGATGCCTCGTAGTGGCGACGAGGTAGGGAGGAGGGAGGAGGAGGGAGAGGCCGATGTGGTTTTGCGTGGAGGATCGCCGCGTCCCGGTTTGTCAAATGGGCTCGAGCGGTAATTCAACGTCCGTGCGACGTCCGACCCGGTTATTTCATTTGCCGCCCCACGGCCACAGCTGCCCTTCCCCCACCCCCTCCCTTGAGGGGCAGCAAGGCATCGTGGGTAGGGTTGTAATTTTCCTTCGTGTCGTCGATACGATCGCGTGCGGGGACTAAAAAAGAATCGACATAAAAGCCTGGTTTGTACGTCGGTGGGAGAATGCCAGGTGTTGTAGGCTTGACGGGGAGGGGGCGGGCGGGTTGGGTGACTCCTATTGGGGGTGGACGCACGGAGACGTGGGGGATGCTCTTGACGAAGCCTTCTTTGGGAGGTTCCCCACTACCGTATTCTCCGGATAATACGACCACGGAGGGAATGGTACGGCTTATGTGCTGGGGAGTACGGTAATCGTGGAGTCGTCGAAACAACGAGGGTGGCGGCGTGCACAATCGAGCAACGTCTATACCCCAGAGGCAGTGAGGGAGAAGGGAGCGACCTCCTTTCAGTTTGTCCCGTCATGATTCGGAGTGATCGCCAATCGGATGTGGGGTGGGGGAGGGCGGCAAATGGAACTCGCGTGCGGCTCTCATAACTGCCAATGCACGTGGCCCCCGGGTGGGTAGCCACCTGGGCAGTCACCTGGATAGCCACCTGGGCAGCCACCTGGGCAGTCACCTGGATAGTCACCTGGATAGCCACCTGGATAGTCACCTGGATAGCCACCTGGATAGCCACCTGGGCAGCCACCTGGATAGCCACCTGGGCAGCCACCTGGACAGCCACCTGGATAGTCACCTGGATAGCCACCTGGGTAGCCACCTGGATAGCCACCTGGGTAGCCACCTGGATAGTCACCTGGGTAGCCACCTGGATAGCCACCTGGGCAACCACCTGGACAGCCACCTGGGTAGCCACCTGGGCAGCCACCTGGGCAGCCACCTGGATAGCCACCTGGGCAGCCACCTGGATAGCCACCTGGATAGTCACCTGGGCAGCCACCTGGATAGCCACCTGGATAGCCACCTGGATAGCCACCTGGGCAGCCACCTGGATAGCCACCTGGATAGCCAGCTGGGCAGGGGGGTAGCGGGGCTAGCGGGGACGAGGGGACGTGCCCAGACGTAACCGCGTGCATGCTTTTGCCACCGCGTCGCGTGCCACTTTAGCCCCCCCCCCCCCCCCCCGCGGGCTGCGTGCCGTGGGTTATAACGGCGACAAGAGACCGCTAAGCAGCTCCTCATGCGGCGCTCGGTGTGCCGTGATTATTTACGGGGAGGGGGCTGGGGGGGCTCGCTCCCGCGGAAGTCGTGGACAAAATAGAAAGTCCCCCGAAAGAACAATTGAGGGAGAACCGCGAGATGGTTACCGCCCGTAATGACGCAGCCAGTACCGTGAAACGTGACGGGGGGGGGGGGGGGGGGGGTGAGCGGTACGCGGGTCTGTACGCGTGTTGAACTTGGTTCTCGACGTACGTGGCCAACCGCGCAAATCGGAGGCGCGCGGAGGGGGGGGGGGGCATGGACCCTAAAGCTAGACACACAAAGCAGTTCTAAAAAATTAGTTTGTCAATCTGGATGCTTTAAAAGTGCATCCGAGCTCCCAGCGGCTTCCTGATATCGGACGGAGGAGGAGGCGTTCCAGACGGCCGCGGAAGCGCATCTGGAAGCGCCCTCGAAGTGACCGCCCTCGAGGTCTGCGCTCGCCCCCCCCGCGCGTGTTCGAGCTGTGTCACTCCCGCGTGTTGGTCCTGAACGATTTCCCAAGTTGAGAAATGAGACGACGGTGACGGGACGAGGCAATTCCAACGCGGTGCGGGGGTTGAAGGGGGGAAGCACAGAGAGACCTGTGGTGCGGTGAGTGGGTGGGTGAACGGATGAACGGGTGGGTGAGTGGGTGGGTGGGTGGGTGAGCGGATGAACGGGCGGGCGAGTGAACGGGTGAGCGAGCGAGCGAGCGAGTGTGCCGTTGTGGCTTGCGGTGCGGTGGTTGAACACGGCTTGCACGAGACTCGACGGCCGGTGCCCAGCGCGGAGGCCGAATCCTCAGCATGGTGGAGTTAACCGAGGGGCGAAGTTCGCGGGAACAGTAGACGTGGAAGTAGCGGCGAGCGAGCGACTGGAGTGAATCGGTGAGCGCTGGACCATCAGCCAGCCTGACTGCTTTACGTCTGCGTCTCACTTCGAAATGCCCATGGAGAGGAAATTTCAGCAAGGGGGGGGGGGGGAGGGGTCATTCGGGGTGACAAGAAGCTCGAAAAAAACGACAAGAATCTAGAAACAAAGTCAAAGTCGGTGCAGTGCAGCGCTGATTTACAAGAATTGCCCCAGCTTAATTTACGGTTCACTGTTATGTTTTTGTCCTAAGGAGCGTGCTGGCGAGCGTCAAAATCCAAGGGGGTGATTTATTCGGCAGACCATGAGACCGGTCCTCCCACCATGCCTTGCGTGTGTCACGTGACGCCGCCACGCTGCGTTGTGTAGCCCCGGGCGGCGGCGGCGGCGGCGGCGGCGGTGGCACACGCCGGTGACCCCTGGCACCATCGAGGCGGCGGTTGAGGGTTGGTGGATTACCGCACTCCCGTCCACCGTGTGGGCACCGAGGAGGTGCCGCACCCTCCCGGCTCGCCGGCTGAAGGCGGCACGGCGAAGTGGGCTAATCGCCATCCGATTCCGTCCGTTCGGGGGATCGAGCGCTTGCCACCCGTGGGTTTTTCTCCCGTCGTTTATCGGGTGAGAACGGATTGGGGCGCCACGGTGGGGAGACGACGTCATCCTAGCTCGCCTCGTACGCAGGAGGTCGTGGGGTTGGCTTGCCTCTCTGCCCGTGGTCGTGCGGATTTTTTTCTGCTCCGGGGCCCCTCCGGTCTCTCCCCTCCACACTTAGACTCGCGCGTTTAGAGTATCCGGCTGGGATAAGTGTGAACGTGGTAAGCCGCTCCGTTGAGCTGTCATTTGTGATTGCCAGGTTGCTCCTGATAACGAGCTGTATGCTTAGCTCAGTGGGCCTTACCTTCGGCAAAATAAAAACAGATTAGTTCAGAAAACATCTTGAAATAAAAGCCCACGAATGCAGGACCCTCGTGGGGGGGGAAAAAAGAAAAAACCAAGATAACTTCGCGACTCTGCTGGATGATTAAGTAAAGCATGAGTAAAATTAATGTCTGCTAGCGCTGCCTTGTTTTTTAGACACCGGCTGGAAGGAGTCTGGGTTGTGTCGCTGCAAGCAGCAGCAGCAGCAGCACGATGAGGCGACTACGCCGGTTTCACCCTTGCGAGGAATCGTCTCAAGGTCCGCCGCGCTTGTCTCCCCCAAAAGCGGGCGAGAGAAAAGGCAGCCTGCCGCGTGACTGCTGCGTGACTGCTGCGTGGCTGTTGTGTGACTGCTGTGTGACTGTTGTGTGACTGCCGCGTGACTGTTGTGTGACTGCTGTGTGACTGCTGTGTGACTGCTGCGTGACTGCTGTGTGACTGCTGTGTGACTGCTGTGTGACTGCTGCGTGACTGCTGTGTGACTGTTGTGTGACTGCTGTGTGACTGTTGCGTGACTGCTGTGTGACTGCTGTGTGACTGCTGTGTGACTGTTGTGTGACTGCTGTGTGACTGCTGTGTGACTGCTGTGTGACTGCTGTGTGACTGCCACGTGACTGCCGCGTGACTGCCGTGTGACTGCTGCGTGACTGCTGCGTGACTGCTGCGTGACTGTTGCGTGACTGTTGTGTGACTGTTGTGTGACTGCTGTGTGACTGCTGTGTGACTGTTGTGTGACTGTTGTGTGACTGCTGTGTGACTGTTGTGTGACTGCTGTGTGACTGCTGTGACTGCTGTGTGACTGTTGTGTGACTGCTGTGTGACTGCTGTGTGACTGTTGTGTGACTGCTGTGTGACTGCTGTGTGACTGTTGTGTGACTGCTGTGTGACTGCTGTGTGACTGTTGTGTGACTGCTGTGTGACTGCTGTGTGACTGCTGTGTGACTGCCGCGTGACTGCCGCGTGACTGCCGTGTGACTGCCGTGTGACTGCTGCGTGACTGCTGTGTGACTGCTGCTTGACTGCTGCGTGACTGCTGCGTGACTGCTGCGTGACTGTTGTGTGACTGTTGTGTGACTGTTGTGTGACTGCTGCGTGACTGCTGTGTGACTGCTGCGTGACTGTTGTGTGACTGTTGCGTGACTGCTGCGTGACTGCTGTGTGACTGCCGCGTGACTGCTGTGTGACTGCTGCGTGACTGCTGCGTGACTGCTGTGTGACTGCTGCGTGACTGCTGCGTGACTGCTGCGTGACTGCTGTGTGACTGCTGTGTGACTGCTGCGTGACTGCTGCGTGACTGTTGTGTGACTGCCGTGTGACTGCTGTGTGACTGCCGTATGACTGCTGCGTGACTGCCGCGTGACTGCTGCGTGACTGCTGTGTGACTGCTGTGTGACTGTTGTGTGACTGCTGTGTGACTGCTGTGTGACTGCTGTGTGACTGCTGTGTGACTGCTGCGTGACTGCTGTGTGACTGCTGTGTGACTGCTGTGTGACTGTTGTGTGACTGCTGTGTGACTGCTGCGTGACTGCTGTGTGACTGCTGTGTGACTGCTGTGTGACTGCCGCGTGACTGCTGTGTGACTGCTGCGTGACTGCTGCGTGACTGCTGCGTGACTGCTGCGTGACTGCTGTGTGACTGCTGTGTGACTGCTGCGTGACTGCTGCGTGACTGTTGTGTGACTGCCGTGTGACTGCTGTGTGACTGCTGCGTGACTGCTGCGTGACTGCTGCGTGACTGCTGCGTGACTGCTGCGTGACTGTTGTGTGACTGCTGTGTGACTGCTGCGTGACTGTTGCGTGACTGCTGTGTGACTGCTGTGTGACTGCCGCGTGACTGCCGTGTGACTGCTGTGTGACTGTTGTGTGACTGCTGTGTGACTGCTGCGTGACTGCTGTGTGACTATTGTGTGACTGTTGTGTGACTGCTGTGTGACTGCTGTGTGACTGCTGCGTGACTGTTGCGTGTCTGTTGTGTGACTGCTGTGTGACTGCTGTGTGACTGCTGCGTGACTGCTGCGTGACTGCTGCGTGACTGCTGTGTGACTGTTGTGTGACTGTTGTGTGACTGTTGTGTGACTGCTGCGTGACTGTTGTGTGACTGCTGTGTGACTGTTGTGTGACTGCTGTGTGACTGCTGTGTGACTGTTGTGTGACTGTTGTGTGACTGCTGTGTGACTGTTGTGTGACTGTTGTGTGACTGCTGTGTGACTGCTGTGTGACTGCTGTGTGACTGCTGTGTGACTGCTGTGTGACTGCTGTGTGACTGCTGTGTGACTGCTGCGTGACTGCTGCGTGACTGTTGCGTGACTGCTGCGTGACTGCTGCGTGACTGCTGCGTGACTGCTGCGTGACTGTTGCGTGACTGCTGCGTGACTGCTGCGTGACTGCTGTGTGACTGCTGTGTGACTGCTGCGTGACTGCTGCGTGACTGCTGTGTGACTGCTGCGTGACTGCTGCGTGACTGCTGCGTGACTGCTGCGTGACTGCCGCGTGACTGCCGCGTGACTGCCGCGTGACTGTTGTGTGACTGCTGTGTGACTGCTGTGTGACTGCTGCGTGACTGCTGCGTGACTGCTGCGTGACTGCTGCGTGACTGCTGTGTGACTGCTGTGTGACTGCTGCGTGACTGCTGCGTGACTGTTGCGTGACTGCTGCGTGACTGTTGCGTGACTGCTGCGTGACTGCTGCGTGACTGCTGCGTGACTGCTGTGTGACTGTTGTGTGACTGCTGTGTGACTGTTGCGTGACTGCTGCGTGACTGCTGCGTGACTGCTGCGTGACTGCTGTGTGACTGCTGCGTGACTGCTGCGTGACTGCTGCGTGACTGCTGCGTGACTGCTGTGTGACTGCTGTGTGACTGCCGCGTGACTGCTGTGTGACTGTTGTGTGACTGCTGTGTGACTGCTGCGTGACTGCTGCGTGACTGCTGCGTGACTGTTGTGTGACTGCTGTGTGACTGCTGTGTGACTGTTGCGTGACTGCTGTGTGACTGTTGTGTGACTGCTGTGTAACTGCTGTGTGACTGCTGTGTGACTGCTGTGTGACTGCTGCGTGACTGTTGCGTGACTGCTGCGTGACTGTTGTGTGACTGCTGCGTGACTGCTGCGTGACTGTTGTGTGACTGCTGTGTGACTGCTGTGTGACTGCTGCGTGACTGTTGTGTAACTGCTGTGTGACTGCTGTGTGACTGTTGCGTGACTGCTGCGTGACTGCTGCGTGACTGCTGCGTGACTGCTGTGTGACTGCTGCGTGACTGCTGCGTGACTGCTGCGTGACTGCTGTGTGACTGCTGTGTGACTGCCGCATGACTGCTGTGTGACTGTTGTGTGACTGCTGTGTGACTGCTGTGTGACTGCTGTGTGACTGCTGCGTGACTGCTGCGTGACTGCTGCGTGACTGTTGTGTGACTGCTGTGTGACTGCTGTGTGACTGTTGCGTGACTGCTGCGTGACTGTTGCGTGACTGCTGTGTAACTGCTGTGTGACTGCTGTGTGACTGCTGCGTGACTGTTGCGTGACTGCTGCGTGACTGTTGTGTGACTGCTGTGTGACTGTTGCGTGACTGCTGCGTGACTGTTGTGTGACTGCTGTGTGACTGCTGTGTGACTGCTGCGTGACTGTTGTGTAACTGCTGTGTGACTGTTGTGTGACTGCTGCGTGACTGTTGTGTGACTGCTGCGTGACTGTTGTGTAACTGCTGTGTGACTGCTGTGTGACTGCTGCGTGACTGTTGTGTAACTGCTGTGTGACTGTTGTGTGACTGCTGCGTGACTGCTGCAGCAGCGTTGCACGCGACGGGGACCGCGCCTCGTCAATTCGTGCCCCTCGCGCTCATTCGGTGGCGGTGGAGAAGCCATTCGGAGCGTCGCGCCAGAGGCCCCTGAACCGCCGAGAGAACTCTTGAGACAAGCCTCGGACAACGCGCTGCTAGGCGACGTTAGGTCTGCAGAAAAAACCACACGGCAGAAGATGAAGAAGAAGACGAACAAGATGAAGAAGATGAAGAAGGTGACGATGAAGATTAACATGAAGAAGACGCAAGAAGACGAAGAGGAAGACGAAGGTGAAGATGAAGAAGACGAACAAGATGAACAAGATGAAGAAGATGAAGAAGGTGACCATGAAGATTAACATGAAGAAGACGAAGACGAAGGTGAAGAAGAAGAAGACGATCGATGATGATCGTTGCTGAAGAGCCATCGTTGCCTGCTGCCACCTTTTGGCTTCGAGGCTTCCCGTGGGGCTGCCCTCTCTCCCGGCCACTGCGGGGACCGTCGGCCACTGTCCGAGGGCGACGTTCAACGCGTTCGTCCACGGGGACCCCCCCCCCCCGCGCCACCCGATAGCGTGGGGTGAGGAGGTGGGGGGGCGGAGGAAACTGCGGTCCCCCCCCTCCTCCTCCCGCTCTGCCGCACGCGTCTGCACTTGACCCACTTCGGCAGCGGCGCCGCTCGCCCACGGCGATGACGCCGGCTGCCCCTTGCGCTCCGCCGGTCGCGAATTGTCCCCGTGGCGACGGATCGCCAGCGGGGCGCGCGAGGGCGACGTGAACGGCCCCGACGAAGACGCCCACGGCCGACGACTCTCGACGGTGGCTCGCGTCCACGAACGCACGTCCCCCTGTCCCCCTGTCCCCCTGTCTCCCTTGTGTCCCCCTGTCCCCCCTGTCCCCCTGTCCCCCTGTCCCCCTGTCCCCCTGTCCCCCCTGTCCCCCTGTCCCCCTGTCCCCCTGTCCCCCTGTCCCCCTGTCTCCCTTGTGTCCCCCTGTCCCCCCTGTCCCCCTGTCCCCCTGTCCCCCTGTCCCCCTGTCCCCCCTGTCTCCCTGTCCCCCCTGTCTCCCTGCCCCCCTGTCTCCCTGTCTCCCTGCCCCCCTGTCCCCCTGTCCCCCTGTCCCCCCTGTCCCCCCTGTCCCCCTGTCCCCCCTGTCCCCCCTGTCCCCCTGTCCCCCTGTCTCCCTGCCCCCCTGTCCCCCTGTCCCCCTGTCCCCCTGTCCCCCCTGTCCCCCTGTCCCCCTGTCCCCCCTGTCCCCTTGTCCGCCTGTCTCCCTGCCCCCCCTGTCTCCCTGTCCCCCTGTCTTCCTGTCCCCCTGTCCCCCTGTCTCCCTGTCCCCCTGTCCCCCCTGTCTCCCTGTCCCCCTGTCCCCCCTGTCCCCCTGTCCCCCTGTCCCCCTGTCTCCCTGTCCCCCTGTCCCCCCTGTCCCCCCTGTCCCCCCTCCGTCCCCCCCCCCGGACGCCACGCCGGAGTTATCGCGCCGTCGCCATCGCCGGGTTCCCGGCCGCGAGACTGGACGTGGCGATGGTTCCGCCTTCTACCCTCCCGCTCGTTGTCGTCGCCCCTCCCGTACGTTTTTCCGACTCGTTTTGTGGGCGGCGGGGTATTTGAACTTTTTATTCGTCAACGTTGGGGCCTGATCGTGGCGCCGGCGAACGGCGTTGCCGCCCCGCCGTGACAAACGCGAATCCAAAGGCTGCTGTCGTTTAAAAAAAGAAAAAATGGAACGAAAACGTGAAAGGACGATGCGTCCTTGAAATTAGCAGCGAGACGCAAAGAGGAGCGCGAGGATTGGCGAGCGGAGCGTCGGGGCCATCGGATTTTTGACGTCGTTGTTGACCGTTAAGAAGAGCGGAGTGGGCGCTGTGGGCAGGGCACGTCGCTCGGAGGGACGGTGGTCGACTCGAGCGACGGCCACGAGAGGGAGCGTTGGCCCGCCCGAGAGACAGAGAGACAGGACGTCCGCGGCGGAGATGGGCCTCCGAACGCCATCGCGCTGCCTCCAGCTGGCCAGCAGCGGCGTCCTTCACGAGCCTCCTCCTCCGCAGAGGCCGATCTTGGCACCGCTGGTACCGGCCGTCGGCAAGTCCACTCAGCTCCACGTCCTCCTGTACCACGTCGCTCCGTCTCTTCTCTAGCCCGTGCCGCGCCCGTTTAGCCCCCTCGATCCGGCCGAACAAAAGCTGTCTAGGCACATGCACACACACACACACACGCGCGCGCGCGTAAAATAATACCGCAGCGTGGACCTCTCGGTCGCAAGCGCGCGTGCTGGGTACGCGGATTCACCTCTGCTAAGTTCCCCCCCCCCCCCCCCCCCCCCGAAGCGCTTCGGTCTTTTTCAGTGTTTTTTTTTGTTGTGAAGGGCCCCCGCTTTATGGCAAGCGCAGCTGGCATCTGCGGCCCAGCGAAGCTTGGCAGGCGGGCGGGGCGGGATGGGGGGCTACGGCTTTGTGCGACGTGATACTGTTCATACGTAAATACCGGGCCCCCCACCCGCACACACACGCACCCCCCCCGCCAGCGATTTAAATCAATTACCAGTGAAACGAGCACGCGTATTCAATGGAAACTTGACCTTCTCCGCTCGATTTGCAGCCTGCTGCCGCTGTAACAGGCCGTTGTGTCTGGGCCCCGTGTCGTGTGTGTGTGTATGTTTAGGTGTGTGTGGTGTGTGCGTCTGTGTGTGTGTCTGTGTGTGGTGTGTGTGTCTGTGTGTATGTGTAGGTGTGTGTGTGTGGTGTGTGTGTCTGTGTGTGGTGTGTGTGTATGTGTAGGTGTGTGTGTGGTGTGTGTGTGGTGTGTGTGTGGTGTGTGTGTGGTGTGTGTGTGCGTGTGTGGTGTGTGTGTGTGTGGTGTGTGTGTGCGTGTGTGGTCTGTGTGTCTGTGTGTGCGTGTGTGGTGTGTGTGTCTATGTGTGTGTGTGTGGTGTGTGTGTGTCTGTGTGTCTGTGTGTAGGTGTGTGTGTGTGTGTCTGTGTGTGTGTCTGTGTGTATGTGTAGGTGTGTGTCTGTGTGTGTATGTCTGTGTGTGTGTCTGTGTGTGTGTATGTGTAGGTGTGTGTGTGTGTCTGTGTGTGTGTATGTGTAGGTGTGTGTGTGTGTCTGTGTGTGTGTGTGTGTCTGTGTGTGTGTATGTGTGTGTCTGTGTGTGGGGAGCGATAGTGTAGCGGTTAGCGCGCTGCGCTATGAACCTGGCGACCTGGATTCGATTCCCGCTCACGGCCAACACCAGTGACGATTATCTGAACCGGTCCCAGGCCTCCCCTAGGTCGACTCAGCCTCAAATGAGTACCTGGTGCGGTGTGTAAACATCGCCACTAGGGAGACAAAGGCGGTCGGGCGTGGTGCTGGCCACCCACCCCCTCGTGTACCGTTCCGGCCTTCATAGGTGCTCGCTAACAGCACTTGCCCCTACAGTCTGTTAAGGCTATATGGGGGATCTTTTTTATCTTTGTCTGTGTGTGTGTATGTCTGTGTGTGTGTATGTGTGTGTGTGTCTGTGTGTGTGTCTGTATGTGTGTGTATGTCTGTGTGTGTGTCTGTGTGTGTGTATGTCTGTGTGTGTGTATGTGTGTGTATGTCTGTGTGTGTGTGTCTGTGTCTGTGTGTATGTGTAGGTGTGTGTGTATCGGCGGTCGGTTGCTGCCTGGCAGATCAAACGGTGCCGCTCGGTTGCGCGCGGGAAAAATTTGCCGGGGAAAATTCGCGTTTGCAGAACGCCATAGCCGCCAGATTTATTACCGAACCCGGCAAACAGGGGACGGCTTCCCTCCAGCGCTCGATACCCTCGCGCTCCGCTCCAAGATCGACCGCAAAGATCGCCGCCACCGTCTCTAACATCCTCCTCTGTGTGATTTGGATTTGTTTTACAGTGAGGGAAAAAAGTATTTGATCCTCTGCTGATATTTTACGTTTGCCCACTGGCAAAGAAATGATAATTTTAATGGTAGGTTTATTTGAACAGTGAGAGACAGAATAACAACAAAAAATCCGGAAAAACACGTCAAAAATGTTATAAATTGATTTCCATTTTAATGAGGGAAATAAGTATTTGACCCCCTCTCAATCAGAAAGATTTCTGGCTCCCAGGTGTCTTTTATACAGGTAACGAGCTGAGATTAGGAACACACTCTTAAAAGGAGTGCTCCTAATCTCAGCTTGTTACCTGTATAAAAGACACCTGTCCACAGCAGCAATCAATCAATCAGATTCCAATCTCTCCACCATGGCCAAGACCGAAGAGCTCTCCAAGGATGTCAGGGATAAGATTGTGGACCTACGCAAGGCTGGAATGGGCTACAAGACCATTGCCAAGCAGCTTGGTGAGAAGGTGACAACAGTTGGTGCGATTATTCACAAATGGAAGAAACACAAAATAACTGTCAATCTCCCTCGGCCTGGGGCTCCATGCAAGATCTCACCTCGTGGAGTTGCAATGATCATGAGAACGGTGAGGAATCAGCCCAGAACTGCACGGGAGGATCTTGTCAATGATCTCAAGGCAGCTGCGACCATAGTCACCAGGAAAACAATTA
Organism: Petromyzon marinus; assembly: GCF_048934315.1. Taxonomy (NCBI): domain Eukaryota; kingdom Metazoa; phylum Chordata; class Hyperoartia; order Petromyzontiformes; family Petromyzontidae; genus Petromyzon; species Petromyzon marinus. Next base: position 465,278 of record NC_133729.1, on the reverse strand, counting down.
GTAACACACTACGCCGTGAAGGACTGAAATCCTGCAGCGCCCGCAAGGTCCCCCTGCTCAAGAAAGCACATATATGTGCCCGTCTGAAGTTTGCCAATGAACATCTGAATGATTCAGAGGACAACAGGGTGAAAGTGTTGTGGTCAGATGAGACCAAAATGGAGCTCTTTGGCATCAACTCAACTCGCTGTGTTTGGAGGAGGAGGAATGCTGCCTATGACCCCAAGAACACCATCCCCACCGTCAAACATGGAGGTGGAAACATTATGCTTTGGGGGTGTTTTACTGCTAAGGGGACAGGACAACTTCACCGCATCAAAGGGACGATGGACGGGGCCATGTGCCGTCAAATCTTGGGTGAGAACTTCCTTCCCTCAGCCAGGGCATTGAAAATGGGTCGTGGATGGGTATTCCAGCATGACAATGAGCCAAAACACACGGCCAAGGCAACAAAGGAGTGGCTCAAGAAGAAGCACATTAAGGTCCTGGAGTGGCCTAGCAAGTCTCCAGACCTTAATCCCACAGAAAATCTGTGGAGGGAGCTGAAGGTTCGAGTTGCCAAACGTCAGCCTCGAAACCTTAATGACTTGGAGAAGATCTGCAAAGAGGAGTGGGACAAAATCCCTCCTGAAATGTGTGCAAGCCTGGTGGCCAACGACAAGAAACGTCTGACCTCTGTGATTGCCAACAAGGGTTTTGCCACCAAGTACTAAGTCATGTTTTGCAGAGGGGTCAAATACTTATTTCCCTCATTAAAATGAAAATCAATTCATAACATTTTTGACATGCGTTTTTCTGGATTTTTTTTGTTATTCTGTCTCTCACTGTTCAAATGAACATACCATTAAAATTATAGACTGATCATTTCTTTGTCAGTGGGCAAATGTACAAAATCAGGAGGGGATCAAATACTTTTTCACCTTACTGTATATCCACAGTAGAGCCCCTGTTAACGAACTGCTAAACAACGGGCCTCCATAGAGGCCAATGTGTAGTGTATAGTAGTGTAGTGTATAGTGTAGTGTATAGTAGTGTGTAGTGTAGTGTATAGTGTAGTGTATAGTAGTGTGTAGTGTAGTATATAGTAGTGTGTAGTGTATAGTGTAGTGTATAGTAGTGTATAGTAGTGTGTAGTGTATAGTAGTGTAGTGTATAGTAGTGTGTAGTGTATAGTGTAGTGTATACTAGTGTAGTGTATAGTAATGTGTAGTGTAGTGTATAGTAGTGTGTAGTGTATAGTAGTGTATAGTGTAGTGTATAGTAGTGTATAGTCGTATAGTGTATAGTAATGTGTAGCGTAGTGTAAGTGTATAGTAGTGTAATGTATCGTAGTGTATAGTGTAGTGTATAGTAGTGTAGTGTATAATAATGTATAGTGTAGTGTATTGTAATGTATAGTGTTGTGTATAGTAGTGTATAGTGTAGTATATAGTAATGTATAGTGTAGTGTATAGTAGTGTAGTGTATAGTTGTGTCTAGTGTAGTGTATAGTAGTGTAGTGTATAGTAGTGGTGTATAGTAATGTGTAGTGTAGTGTATAGTAATGTGTAGTGTATAGTAGTGTATAGTGTAGTGTATAGTAGTGTAGTGCCTCCATAGAGCCCAATGTATTTGCTTACCAACCATTCCCCTGTTAGGTATGGTAAATATAAATGTATTCGGTAACCCTGTTTTTTTTAATATCATGTGTTTATAATGTTGTTAGTATCTATGTATTGATATCCATTGTTTAAATATTACAAAGTACGTTTTTTGGGGGGAAAAGGGGTAACTTTAGATGGTGTCGGAACGAATTAAGCCTTTAACGTGTGTTTCCCCATCTCGCTTAACAACCAAATCACTTAACGACTGGTATTCGTGGAAACAATTACCGTCGTTAAGAGGCGTTCTCCTCTATAGATGTATACACACACACCCACTGCGGGCACCTGCGTGTGATCTCTCATAACACCCTCTCCAGCCCTGCTTTCGTAACTCTACCTATTTGTTATTTGCATAACTTGCCCACTCGCCCGCTCACTCACTCGCTCGCTGGCTCTCTGGTTCGCTCGCTGTGGATCTCTGGCCCACTCTCTCTCTCTCTGGCTCTCTCACTGGCTCTCTCACTCTCTCTGGCTCTCTCTCTCTCTGGCCCACTCTCTCTCTGGCTCACTCTCTCTCTGGCTCACTCTCTCTCTCTGGCTCACTCTCTCTCTCTCGGTCGCTCGCCCACTCGCTGTGGATCTCTGGCTCATTATCTCTCTCTCTGGCTCGCTCTCTCTCTCTGGCTCGCTCACTCGCTGTGGATCTCTGGCTCTCTCTCTCTCTGGCTCACTCTCTCTCTGGTTTGCTCGCTCGCTGTGGATCTCTGGCTCACTCTCTCTGGCTCACTCTCTCTCTCGGTCGCTCGCTCGCTGTGGATCTCTGGCTCACTCTCTCTCTCTCTTGGTCGCTCACTCACTGTGGATCTCTGGCTCACTCTCTCTCTGGCTCTCTCTCTCTGGCTCTCTCTGGCTCTCTCTGGCTCACTCTCTGTGGATCTCTGGCTCACTCTCTCACTCTCTCTGGCTCGCTCTCTCTCTCTGGCTCGCTCACTCGCTGTAGATCTCTGGCTCTCTTTCTCATGGGGTCGCTCGCTCGTTCCACCGCTCCCTCTCTTACTTGGCTCACTGCGTCGTTATGCAAGATTCCAATTTGTCCTGAACTTTTTTCCACCAACCACGAATAATTAAATCCCCTGCCACCCTCCCGTTTGAGCTCGCGCCGCGAAGATATTGGCACCAGATAGCCGGGTCGCCGCACGTTCACGGGGTGGGCCCCCCCGGGTGGGCCCCCCCCTCCCCCCCCCCCCCCGATTAAAAAACCTCTGCCCGCTGACGAGCCGTTCCTATTGACGCCCAAGCGCGCTTCATCTCCCTCCTTAATTCCTCCCGCCCCCCAAAGGCCCTGATTAAATGGGCGTTTAATTGCGAGCGCTTTTCCACACATCTTGAAGCAGTTTGGGAGAAAAAGCACCGGGCCGTGCGTAGGCTTCTATTTAATTCCTCTACAGCCCCCCCTCGCCCCCCACCAATTTCAGTAACCTTTTTTCTCTCCTTCGCTCTCCCTCTCTCCCTCCTTCTCTCTCTTTTTTTTACGATCAGAGGAAACAAGAAGATGCTCGGTGTAGTCGGCACTTTGCTCCGTTCATCTTTTCGGTTTTTTTTGTTTGTTTTATGCTTTGCTTTATGTAACCCCCCTCTTTTAAATGAAAGACCCAACAAAATTTCCCTCCCTCCCGCTCTCTCTCCCGCTCTCTCTCCCTCCCTCTCTCTCTCCCTCTCTCTCTCTCTCCCTCTCTCCCTTCCTCTCTCCCGCTCTCTCTCCCTCTCTCTCTCCCTCTCTCTATCCCTCTCTCTCTCTCCCTCTCTCTCTCCCTCTCGTGTCATTTGCTCGGACCACTTCGCTCCGCCGACCGGGCATTAGTGTACCGCAACGGCGGCGACAAAAGAAACCCACGAGGCCGAGCCCTGCCACTTGCGCTCAGCGCAGAGCCTCTGCAAACCACGCCGACGATGCCAAACAGACATGCTGGCGGTGCGGGGGGCGGTGGTGGGAGGAGGGGGGGGGTGGTGGGGGGCGGTGGTGGGGGGCGGTGGTGGGGGGGAGCGTTCTACAGATGCCGCGGGCGACGCAGGAACCGACCGCACTCGGCGGCGATCGATCGGAGCACGGTGTCGGATTGTCCGCGTGGGTTTCAAGCCGCGGGAGAGCGGAGGGAGGGGTTGGGAAGGAGGGGAGGGAGGGAGGTAAGGAGGGAGTGGAGGGATCGAGGGGAGGGAGGGAAGGAGGGGGAGAGAGGGAGTAGCACAAAGTGGGGCAGTGACCTCGTGTGGCACGGTGGGGGAGGGTGGCGGTGGTGGCGGTAGTGGCTATGGTGGCCGTGGTGGAGGTAGTGGCTATGGTGGTGGTGGCCGTGGTGGTGGCGGTGGTGGCGGTAGTGGCTATGGTGGCCGTGGTGGCGGTGGTGATGGTGGCGGTAGTGGCTATGGTGGTGGTGGCCGTGGTGGTGGCGGTGGTGGTGGCGGTAGTGGCTATGGTGGTGGTGGCCGTGGTGGCGGCGGTGGTGGTGGCGGTAGTGGCTGTGGTGGCCGTGGTGGCGGTAGTGGCTATGGTGGTGGTGGCCGTGGTGGCGGCGGTGGTGGTGGCGGTAGTGGCTATGGTGGTGGTGGCCGTGGTGGCGGCGGTGGTGGTGGTGGCGGTAGTGGCTATGGTGGTGGTGGCCGTGGTGGTGGCGGTAGTGGCTATGGTGGCCGTGGTGGCCGTGGTGGCGGTGGTGGCGGTGGCGGTGGCAGCGTCATCTCCCGGGGCGCGAGGACGACCGAGGTCCTGGGGCGGCGCTCGGGATCGCCGGATACCACTCCGGCCTTCACGCGTTGATTCGGTCATTCGTTGAGCTGTACATTTATTATTTTGACCTTTCATGCATTGACTTGTTCTTTCATTCAGCCTTTCGTTTGTTCAGTCACGCGTGCATTTCTTCATTCGGTCACGCGTGCATTCGTCTGCGCGCTCGCTAGTTTGTTCAGTTGTCCATTCATTCCCTCCCTCCCCGGTACGTTTGAACGTTCGTACATTGGTCACGTGCCTCTAAGAGTGGCAGACTCAGGCAGCGTTTCAGTGCTGGCGACAGGCTCAGCAGCAGAGGTAAGGCACAGCTTGGATAGTTTGGGTTCAATTAATCCACATTAAGAGCACCTTTCTTATTCTTCAGGCTCGCAGAGATAGCGTGGACGTTGGCAATGCTATGGAATGCCATCTCAAACACCCTGTATATATTACATATATAAAAACAGAGACAAAGATCCCCCCGTATAGCCTGCAACAGACTGTAGGGGGCAAGTGCTGTTAGCGAGCAACTATGAAGGCCGGCACGGCACACGAGGGGGTGGGTGGCCAACACCACGTCCGGCCGCCTTTGTCTCCCCGGTGGCGATGTTTACACACGATAGCCGGGTACTCATTGGGGGCTGAGTCGACCTAGGGGACGCCGAGGAGGACCGGTTCAGACAATCGTCACCGGTGTTGGCCGTGAGCGGGAATCAAACCTCGGTCGCCGGCTTCGTGGCGCGGCGTGGCGCGCGAACCGCTAGGCTACCGCCATAAATGTGCGGGGTCACACGCACGCGCTGTGCACGCACTGTGCACGCGCGTCTGTGTGTGTCGCCATGCACTGTGCACGCGCTGTGCACACGCTGTGCACGCACTGTGCACGCGCGTCTGTGTGTGTCGCCACGCGTTGTGTCGTGGTAGCTCGCGCACCGCGCTACAAACCGCGGGGACCCAAAGGTTCGATTCCTGCTGACGGCCAACGACAGTGGATTTTTGAATCGGTCCCGGACCTCCCCTTACTAAACACTGCACGAATATACACTATACACTACTATACACTATACTACATAATAAAGGTTTTTGTATTAGATCGCGTTATTTATAAATGTGTCGTAACCCTCCACCACCCGACACGGCCAAGCAGTAAAAACAAGTGTCACGTTTACAAAGGACAAATAGTTCACTACTTTAGCCCACCGGTGTGTTGAAGAGTGAATCAACATCATTTAAAATGAGTACGACGTTTCGCTGGTAATTACATCCAGCATCATCGGGCAATTCGCCAGAATGGTAAAGCCCTCACTTGCTCCCGGTCTTAAATAGAGCAGCAGGGTGACGTCATCATTTAACTCATTCAGGTGCAGTGATTTGAGGTGGAGGAGGAGTATTGTAATTATATAATCGATTGGTAATCATTGCTAACGTAGCATATAATCACAATAACACACATTACAACTAATTACTAATTTACAACTCATTACTAATCATAACCATTGACTGATTACCCCAAGGCTATGAGGAGAGACAGGGGGATCTTTGTCTTTATAGCTAACACGTACCCACCGTATGTTTATATTCTGTTTAATATAAACACATTGCGGAAGGACAGCAAACCTCAGACCGTGCAAAGATGAGAATGCGAAAGAGATGTGTCCTGACGCGCTGAATGTATTTGGAGTTTGTGGTGTGTGTCTCTGTCTCTCTCTCCCCGTGGTCGAGGGGATTTTTTCTTCTGGGAACTCCGGTACCCCCTCCCCTCCTCCTCCACATTTATAAATATCCATTCAGATTATTTTTATTATTTTGAGTGAATGTCCAAATGATGGTGCCACTTTTGTTGAGCTATCATTTTGTGGCGGCCAGGTCACGTCTGAAAAATAAGTTAATGCATCGGTGGGCTTTGCCTGGTAGGATGGGGATGGTTTAGTTGTTGTATTTGTGTGTGTTTGGGTGATCGGTTTAATTTTCTTGTACTTTGCACTGCCATCGTATTTTTGTACTGTTTGTTGTTCTACCGTTCGTAACCGCCCCAAAAGAGCATGATAGCCCATCGCATTCCTCCAGGATCAATGAATATTCTGAGTCTATAATCCATTCACCACTGCAATAGCGGAGCCACACTGCCTCTGCACGGCTCACCGACAGCGGCAGCAGCAGCCGGCCGCGTGAAAGCGATTTCTCCCCATCTGTCTCAGTCTCTGTGTCCACGTGATCTTCGTTTAGTTGTTGAAGACAGGCAGCCCGTGAAGGTCGAATCATGTCTCATTAACCCGCGGTTGTGATGATGGTGATGGTGGTGGTGATGGAGTTGGCATAGTAGGGGGCACAGGTGATGCATCAGCCAGTTATTTCAGTCGGTCAACCCATGGCACCTGGGTCTGTGCGGTGACCTCCTGCCAGCGGGCGTTCAACATTTCACGTGGCCTTAAAGTGCACCTGAACAGAGACCCACAGACTCACACAGATACCCATAGATTCACACAGAGACGCATAGACTCACACAGATACCCCATAGACTCACACAGATAGCGCATAGACTCACACAGAGACTCATAGACTCACACAGATACCCATAGATTCACACAGAGACTCATAGACTCACACAGATACCCATAGATTCACACAGAGACCCATAGACTCACACAGATACCCATAGATTCACACAGAGACTCATAGACTCACAGATACCCATAGATTCACACAGAGACTCATAGACTCACACAGATACCCATAGATTCACACAGAGACCCATAGACTCACACAGATACCCATAGATTCACACAGAGACTCATAGACTCACACAGATACCCATAGATTCACACAGAGACCCATAGACTCACACATATACCCATAGATTCACACAGAGACCCATAGACTCACACATATACCCATAGATTCACACAAAGACCCATAGACTCACACATACCCATAGATTCACACAGAGACCCAAAGACTCACACAGACACCCATAGTCTCACACAGAGACCCATAGACTGTACGTCTGCCTGGCTGTTTAATCTGTTTAATTCACAGCATCTTCCGTGCTCAGCACAGCCTCTGCCCGCAAATTCATACGCTATCCTTTCAAATGCGTCTCTCTAGCACGCGGGCCATTCCCTGCAGTTAGGGCATCTGGTTTCTCCTGCAATTTCTTAAATTGTCCAGAGAAAGGTATAGTTGTTTAGGTATAGTTGCTTATTGTTGCTCTGTCTTACAACCGGTGGCCCTCATCCCAAATTCTCTCTTTTTCTTAATGTTTTTCACCAGAATATAACCCTTATTTTTTATTTATTTTTTCTTCTAATTGCCTTCTGTGGAAACCGTCTCGATTGCCAGGCCCCTGCGTCTGATGATAATGGTGGCTGATGATGATGATGATGATGGTCGTCGTAGCTGATGATGATGATGGTGGTGGTGGTTTTGGCATGACGATGATGGTGGTTTAAGTTTCAAGTTTATTTATTCGGTATAGCCCTGTGAGCCATGTGGCTCTTGACTCTTTCGGTAAAGTCACGTAAGACAAAAAATGTCCGGGTCCAGATTTGCCACTTCTAGTTTTAGTTGGCTAAATTCTCTGATGTTGACATGTAGAACACCAACACCCTTTCTGCCAGAAAAAAAAATCAACAGAATTCTATCAGTTCTTTACATTTGGACCAGGGTGAAGCTCAATACCTCCTAGAAATAAGAAAAGTACAATTAATTGTTTGCACTGATATTTTCTGTGAACGGATGAAGAGCGGCGACCCTTGGACAAATAGCAGCAGCTCGCGGATGGCGACATTTTTAAGAGCAGAATGAAGTTTGGAAGGAGAGCTGGTGAAGTAATGGGACAGTGACAGGGTTTTAAAGGATACAATGATGGAGTGTTGAAGTGGCTCTGAGCTGTTTCACTCGCAGGTGTGCTGGCAAATGGAGCATCAAGTACGGACGAGAAATAATGAGCGTGGTCGGTGGTAGAGTTGAGTTTGGCAATTCATACGGCCGGGAGGGACAGCAGTTGGATACGTAACAGAATGAGAACTGCCCTCTTTAAATTTTAATGGGTACACACAGTTAAACACGCAAGTGAGAAAGTGCACGTTAGCTGAGCGCGAGAACATCTCGCCGGACTCGTTGCACGTGTACGGCTTCTCGCCCCTGTGCTTGAGCTTGTGGAACTTGAGCCACAGCGAGTAGTTGAACTTGTCGACGCAGACGTCGCAGGCGTAGGGCAGGTCGCCCTTGTCGAAACGCCGTGCCAGGTACTGGGGGCTTCAGAAGCGCCGGGGTCGTAGGTGACCCCATCTCCTGGACCCTGAAAACTGACGACTCAAGGGGTGAGAGGGGTGACCTGGTGAGCAGCAGGAGGAGGAGGAGGACGAGGAGGCTGCGGCCACGCTCACAGAAGCCGGGGGGGGGATGCGGTAGAGCCGACCGGCGAGCAGCTCGCGATTTGGTACTTAGGCGTCTGATGGTGGCGGTGACGGTGGTGTTGTAGCTGCTGCGGCCGCTGGGGGTTGTTGCTGTAGCTGTAGTTGTAGCGGTTGTTGTGGTGAAGGTAGCAGCGGTTGCGGTGGCTGCGGCTGCTGGGCCCTCATGCGACGCTGTGCAGCAGCCACGATGCGCCCCCCCTGCACGTCCAGGTAGCCTGTCTTGGAAATTAGTCTGGTGTCATGAGTCTGGTGACATGAGTCTGACGTCATGAGTCTGACGTCATGAGTCTGGTGACATGAGTCTGACGTCATGAGTCTGACGTCATGAGTCTGGTGACATGAGTCTGGTGACATGAGTCTGTTGACATGAGTCTGGTGACATGAGTCTGGTGACATGAGTCTGACGTCATGAGTCTGGTGACATGAATCTGGTGACATGAGTCTGGTGACATGAGTCTGACGTCATGAGTCTGACGTCATGAGTCTGGTGACATGAGTCTGGTGACATGAGTCTGGTGACATGAGTCTGGTGACATGAGTGTGGTGACATGAGTGTGGTGACATGAGTCTGACGTCGTGAGTCTGGTGACGTGAGTCTGGTGACGTGAGTCTGGTGACGTGAGTCTGGTGACATGAGTCTGACGTCATGAGTCTGACGTCATGAGTCTGGTGACATGAGTCTGGTGACATGAGTCTGGTGACATGAGTCTGAGTCTGACGTCATGAGTCTGGTGACATGAGTCTGGTGACATGAGTCTGGTGACATGAGTCTGACGTCATGAGTCTGAGTCTGGTGACGTGAGTGGTGACGTGAGTCTGGTGACATGAGTCTGACGTCATGAGTCTGACGTCATGAATCTGGTGACGTGAGTCTGGTGACATGAGTGGCGCTTGCCTCGTCACCAGCTGCCACGCCACGGAACTCGGCGGAGGTGGAAGGAGGCCGGATGCCCCCCCGCCCCTCCCTCCCCGCTTGGGTGGTCGCTGCTGACCCCTGGGTGGCAGGGTCGTGACAGCGCTACTGGGCAAGGGCCCCGTGCGTGCTCCCCAAGCCCTAATGAGGTCACTCAGAGAGCGAATGAAAGAGTTGATTAATGACTGACTGGCTCGATAAATAAACATCTGATGTATGGAATTGCTGATTGAGTGAGGAATTACTTTGTGGGCAAATGAATAGCTGAGATTAACACTTACTCAATTGCTTAGTTATTGAATTGAACGACTGCCTTCGTTTATTAACTCACCGACTTAGTTACCTAGTGGCTGACTGATTTAATTAATTTGAATTAGCTTTTGGAGTTAGTGAATTACTAAGTTAGTGACTCACTGACTACGGTAGCCAAAGACTGAATAAACAACTGTCTGGATAAGTGAACTACCCACGGAATTAATGAATGAATCGCGGAATTCACAATGGAATTAATGACTGAATGAAACACGGAGTTCACAAATAATGGAAGTAATGGAATTAATGACTGAATGCATTAAGTACCGAAGTATCGACTGACAGAATTACGGGATGAATGAATCCTGGATTAATTGCCGAATGAGTCACTGCTCGAATGAATGAATGAATGTCCAAGAGTGTCCTCGCTTCACGCGTGTTCACACGGCGTGCTTTCGCTACAACGCAGTTCTTCGTGTGAGGAAGACTTTTCGTACAACGCGGGGAGGCACGCCGTTATGACACGGAGCTCGCACCGTTATAACTCTGAACGCGCCTTTTATAATGTGAAACACGCCCATTATAACATGGAGCGCGCAACGTTATAACTCTGAACGCGCCTGTTATAATGTGAAACACGCCCATTATAACATGGAGCTCGCAACGTTATAACTCTGAACGCACCTGTTATAATGTGAAACACGCCCATTATAACATGGAGCTCGCAACGTTATAACTCAGAACGCGCCTATTATAATGTGAAACACGCCCATTATAACATGGAGCGCGCAACATTATGACTCTGAACGCGCCTGATATATTGTGAAACACAACCATTATTATAACGCACAACGTTAACGGCATGTTCTTGGTGATAATGTTTAAGCGTGGCCTGTAAGTGGCATTCCAAGCACACAACTAAAAATCCTGCGCATGGTTCCGAACCTATGTACAGGCTCGTTAAATGCGCCGCCTTGGTGGGAGCGGTGGCGCAGCAGTTAGCGCACCGCTCACTCTCCCTCTCTCTCTCTCCGCACTCGACGGGCGGAGTTCATTCCGAGTCAACCCCAGACCACTTTCAAGCATCGCTTTGCGAATCTCTGAACAGCTTTCCTGGTCCTCGTCTAGGTCAGTGCGTAGAAGCACCATTACCGGGGGGGGGGGGGGTGGGGGGGGAGATACAAAGGTGGCCGAGCTCGGGTGCCGGTCGTGTCGCGCCCCCCTCGTGCGCCGTGACGGCCTTCAACGGGCTCTCCGAGAAGCGGCACTTTGCCCGTACTTTGCGCGCACTTGGGCCATCGTGCACGCCTCTCGGAGCGTTTGGCGACTGCTGCCAATTTACACGCGGTGACGGCGGCGGCGGCGGTGGTGGCGGCGGCGGTGGTGGAGGCGGCGGTGACGGCGGCGGCGGTGGCGGCGGTGGTGGCGGCGGCGGTGGCGGCGGCGAGCCACTTTGTCGGGGCCACCGTTAGCGATGTCCGGGTCGCTCCTGCGAAAGAGCTACGTAGCTCAGTGGGGGGGGCCGTAGGTGGTAACATTTTAATGAGTTTTTTTTATTGTTTCGTTTTATATTTTGTTATCGGAGACGTTCCTTTGCGTAGGGAGGCCATCGGAGCTGCGCGCTTTCAAATCAAGATTGAAAACTCATTTTATTTTTTTCTTAGAATGCATTTTAGTTTTCAGTGTCGCGTCGGCCTTTCCGCGGCACCTCCGGTTGGCTACGTACGGTGCCACAGAGCTCGACTGGCGGTCGTATCGCCCCCCCCCGCCAGCTCGTGCGTCGTACCGGCACCTCAACGGGCGCTCGCGGGCAGGCGGGGGCCTTTGTCTTGCGCGCTTCGGCCGTCAGAGACTGGCGCACGCTCGCCGAGTGGCCCACCGAAAATCACGGGCGGCAGTGAAACGATCCGCCTTGCGTCATTCAACCCAGGGGGGCAGGGGGCGGGTGGGGGAAGACGATTAACTTTCACGGGGACTATCCAGAGCAGCTGTCCCCGCTGCGTTTGTTATGTAAACCGTAACCCGAGCCCAAAGCAAAACAGGGCCCAAAGCGGTGGCGCTGTAAATCTGCACGGCGTCCGGGGGGGGTGGGGGGGGAGGGTCCTCCGGGGCCGCTGGCCGTGAGGCCCTGGCCCGTCCCGTCCCATAGCGGTGGTGGTGGCGGGGGGTCGGTGGGGTCGGTGGGGTCGGCGCCACTGGACTACTCCGCCCCCCCCCCCACCTCCCACCCCCACCTTGGTCCACCTCCGTAGGTAGCGCTGACGCGAAGCAGCTGCGGCGACGGGCAGGCGGGCGGGCGGGCGCGAGACGTGCCCACCGCCACGTGTCTCCCGTTCCCCGTGTGCCGCTCCGTGCTAATGACGGTGGTAAATCTTGAACCCTGCAAGGCCCTCGTCGGCTTCCAAGGGCCTCCCCGGCGTTGGGGTTGTTTGACGGGGTTTCATTTTTTGTCTTTTCACACGGAGCCGATAGGCAACCTGTTGCTTTCTCTCGGGGGGAATGTCGCGTCCGCCGCTAGGCCACGTGCTCGTGTGTCCTCACGAAAACTACGAACTGCTTGGCCTTCTTTTCGGCGGCTGGCTGTGACACCGCGTGGGAGTTGAAACGCCGCCGCGGTTTTTGTCAGCCAGTCCCAAGGAGGCAGCTGGAGCCGTATGGATCACAGCGGCGACATAGACTCACACAGAGACCCATAGACTCACATAGAGACCTATAGACTCACACAGAGACACATAGATTCACATAGAGACACATAGACTCACATAGAGACCCATAGACTCACACAGAGACCAATAGACTCACATAGAGAGCCATGGACTCACACAGAGACCCATAGTCTGTTGCCCTTCTCCCTGCCAGCACCTCCAATTAGCCACGGTTGCCTACGTACGGTGCGAAAGAAGTTCAACTTATGCACATACCTACAGATGCGAGTGGCAGCGCGTGCGAGCTCGCGTCAGGAAGACGATGTCACGGCGAGGCTCATCTCGTCCTCAAAACGAGGAGACGCCATTCGCTCGTGCGTTTGTCGCCCTCCGCGTGTCAGACAGACCAAAGTTTCCACTTCCTCAAGCGAACACAACAACACCTCCGCTCAGACGTCGCCAGAGCTAGCGCCACGAGGCAATTGTTAAATACCGCGGATTGCTTTTATTATTATGTGGCCATGTTCATGATTTATATATATTTATTATAATTTTTATGATTTTCCATTTTGATTTAATTGTTACTTTAGTATGTTTTTTTCCTTTACATATTTTTTGTACCACTTATTTTGTTGTGTTCACTGCTGTGATTTCATTATTTCTACGACCAATTATAAAATGTATTACAATTTTATCATTTCATTATTATTTTATATATATATTTTTTTAATCGTGCCGTCCTTTCGGCGACGGGCCTGAGGCCAACCAACGCGTCCGTTGGCCGCTTTTAAACGCTCGGCGACCGGGACATCGAGGCCCCCGGATTCGCACGCGGAGGTGTCGGCGTCGCCGCCGTCTCTGACACGCTGCTGACACGGCTACCGTCTGAACCCACTGCCCACCACCTCTGCTATTTTTACTCTCTGTTAATGACAAAATGACTTGTTGGTCGCGCATGAGCACTTCATACGGCGGCGGTCCAGGGGCCGGCCGCTGCTCCTCCTCCACTTTGCAACGTGGCTTAGTCGGGGGTTTTTTTTGGGGCCACCGGTGTGGTCCAGAGGAGGACCCCCTCCACCACCGCACCGCCTGCTCAGTTTGTTTGCTTATTTACTTAAAAACAAACAAAGGGCCACCGATTTATCAGTGAGGAGTCTGCGGTGGCGATGGGGGTGGGGGCATTGCTCCTGATAATGATGTCCCAGGAGACACTCCGGATTGCTGCAGACGAGTGCAGCGCGTGTTTGCGCTTGCTAGGGCAGATTGCTGACGCCTGCTGCTGTATATTTGGAGTTTGCGTTGTCTCTCTCATCATCATCACGGTGGCTAGGAGATGTTAACGACCTCGCCCGGTATACAGGAGGTCGTGGGTTGATTCCGACCCCTGACGCCTGCTGCTGCTGCGGTATATTTGGAGTCTGCGTCTCTCTCTCATCATCATCACGGTGGCTAGGAGATGTTAACGACCTCGCCTGGTATACAGGAGGTCGTGGGTTCGATTCCGACCCCTGACGCCTGCTGCTGCAGCTGCTGTATATTTGGAGTCTGCGTCTCTCTCTCTCTAATGGACGACGCGAGTTGAATAGCAGCGTCAGCAACAAAAATTGGCAATTTTCTTAAAACGCTTCTCATTTTCACTTGCCCGGAGACGTCATTTTGGAAGGGCCACGGGTTGGCAAGACTAAAAGTCCGTCGAGAAAGCTTACGCGTTACTACTACTATACAACAACAACCCCAAAACCCCCACAGTGTCATTCCGCGGGGGAAATGTGCCCGTTTGAGTAACGCGGGGCCGGGGCGCTCCCACGTTTATTAAAATCTCGCCGGCGCTGAAGCTCCTCCTCCTCCCGTGCGCCTCCTCAGGCCCTCACGTCGAACGCTTGCCAACCTTCAAAGAACGGTGGAAGCAAAGTGACGGCAAACGTTTTGTTTTTTTCCTCCGCGGGGTTTTTTAAATGAAAGCACAAATCCCGTGGCGGCAGCTCTCCGCCACTCCGGCCGCCTTGCGCCACGGTTAGTTTAGGAGGCGCTCGGTTTTTTTGTGTTTGCGGAAGTGCGCGCGGCGGGCCTGCTGTCGTTATCGCGCGCATCTCTGCAACTAATTGAAACATTAAGGGCAGCTCGGTTCCGTTTTGGGTTTTTTTTGCTTTTGCGCTCGATGGTTATCGGTGCGGTTGCAGCCCCCGGCCGTCCACCCCCCCGCCCGTGGGCATCGCGCCTCTCCGCTATTGGCCCCGTCGCCGATCGTCGTAGCCAATCTCCGACGAGCAGGGGGTCGTAGGCGGCCACGCTCGGAGGCGGCAGAGCTGCCTCGAAAGCCGATGGGTTTGATGGAGCGCAAACGACGCTCGCTATTTTGTGTGCAGGGCAAGAATAATGACGGAATGGCGGCCGTGGAGAAACGTGACTCTCCACTCGCGCGACCCCCTCTCGTCACGCCAAACTCTTCCCCCCCCCCTCCCCCCCCCCCGTCAGAAATGAAACAATCGATCCGACGCCGTAGAACTTGCTCACTGATGTCATCACAATACTTTGACTCCCGTGCTGGACCGTTCCCCGTGTATCGCAGCACCGCCCGTGCCGCTTTTGCCAAGCCAAAAAAACTCCTAAAAGAAAGAAAGAATCTCCACCCCCCTCCCCCCACTCTCCACCGTTCGTCTCTTTAATTTTCCTCCCATCGTTTCTTGGCACTTCGGTTACTTCACGAGGCCAAGAACCCCGCGAGGCGGCCATTTTTTTTAAGGGATCTTGGAGCCCAGAATGCACTTGCGGACCCACTCGCGCGGCACGCTTCCCAGGCCCAGCTGTGGCCGTGATCACCAGCGCAGGGCGCGCCGCACGACGCTACATTAATCACCCCCGTTAATGCCGGCGAGCCGGGCCTGCTGACCCCCCCCCCCTCCCCCCCCCACACACTTTTTTTCCAAGCCGCGAAAGCCCGGTTAGGACGGAGGGGTCAGGATTTGGTGGCAAGGGGTCAAATTCTTTCGTGCTGCGTCCACCACCACCCCCCCCCCGCCACCGTCAAAGCCACGGGAGGAGCGGAGAGCTCCGTAATGAGTGCTGGCACCTGTAAGCCGGCCGTAATGAGCCGAGAGAGGCGGCCGGGAACACGCCCGCCCGCCCGCCCGCCCGCCCGCCCGCTCCCTCCTTGCGGCCCTTCCCTCGGTGCGCCCCCCCCCCTACCCCCCCTTCCCCTCGTCCTCAAACGCCGTACGAGAACCGCTGCCAGAACTTCTCAATCGCACCGGGAAGCGAGACCACGGACAGCCCCGATACCCCCCCCCCCATCACTGCCCCCCCCCCCCATCCAATATCCAATCTCGGATCAATTCAATTTCACTATCGCACTCACATGGACTCCCCGCTATATACCTGTCCCCTCTCATCTCGCTCCACTCCCCTCCACGCACTCTCCTCCCTCTCCCCTCTCATCTCGCTCCACTCCCCTCCACACACTCTCCTCCCTCTCCCCTCTCATCTCACTCCACTCCCCTCCACGCTCTCTCCTACCTCTCCCCTCTCATCTCACTCCACTCCCCTCCACGCACTCTCCTACCTCTCCCCTCTCATCTCACTCCACTCCCTTCCACGCACTCTCCTACCTCTCCCCTCTCATCTCACTCCACTCCCCTCCACGCACTCTCCTACCTCTCCCCTCTCATCTCACTCCACTCCCCTCCACGCACTCTCCTGCCTCTCCCCTCTCATCTCACTCCACTCCCCTCCACGCACTCTCCTACCTCTCCCCTCTCATCTCACTCCACTCCCCTCCACGCTCTCTCCTACCTCTCCTCTCTCATCTCACTCCACTCCCCTCCACGCACTCTCCTACCTCTCTCCTCTCATCGCCTCTGCACCCTCTGCTCCAACAAGCGAGGCTCTCTGCTAGAAGCCCCAATCAACGCACACAGAGGGAGGTGGCTCAAATCCCCTCCGCCGCCTCGTCCGTCTCGCGTAAACCCGACTCCCTTC
The DNA here is from genome assembly GCF_048934315.1 of Petromyzon marinus. NCBI lineage: Eukaryota > Metazoa > Chordata > Hyperoartia > Petromyzontiformes > Petromyzontidae > Petromyzon > Petromyzon marinus. Next base: position 448,728 of record NC_133729.1, on the reverse strand, counting down.
TCCCGTCCGACTGCCCTCATGACTTCCTGCAGCAGCTCAAGCCAGGGTGAAGCTAAATCACACGCCCGCTGACTCTGCACGATGCGGCTGGAGACACGTTCGCACGTAGACGCCCCCCCCCCCTCCCCCCCAAAAATAATCATCCAACTGCGCCGTCCATCCCGCTCGCTGGGGCCTCTTGGGTACGGGCGGTTAATCGGTTCGGGGCGGACAGGTGACGGTCGGATTTGCGGACGTTGTAAGCGAAAATGTTCAGAGAAACGAGCCGGCTCAGCTGAGAAGCCGAGCCCCGGTTTTTCCAATCCCATGTTTAGGTTCGATGGCACCCACAGTTAAAAACGGGCTTCTCACGTGCCGTGGACCAACAGGTCAGCTCTCTCCTCGTCTCTTGAGGTTCTCACCCGACTTCAAGTGAACTTACAAAATACATTTTTATTTTATTTTAACAGTTCAGGCCCAGATGGCATTGCGTGCACGAATCGAACGACGTCCGTTCTTGACGCGCGGGGGGCACCTTTGACGCCGCCCACCGATAGCCCGAGAATCGGAACGGATCGCCTCGCCTTCCGGTTTCTCCGCCTCTAACGACGCGACTCCCCCTGCCGCCACCCCCACCCCCCCGCCCGCCACCGCCACCGCGTGCGGGCGCTGCGGCGCCACGCTCGACAGAGCGCCGGCAGCGCTCTCGCCAAAGCCGACAGCGCGAGCCGTCAAATAATCTCGTTGTTTGGGGGGGGCGGTGGGGGGCAGTTTTGGTTATCGTCGCCGGCTCGCCCCGTCGCTCGCTCACGCGCCGTGCCACCCCCCGTGCCACCCCCCGTGCCACCCCCCGTGCCACCCCCCGTGCCACCCCCCGTGCCACCCCCCGTGCCACCCCCCGTGCCACCCCCCGTGCCACCCCCCGTGCCAAAGCGCCGCTCGCTCCACTCCCGTGCGTGCGCGTTGCGCGAGCACGGGAGTGGACGGCGCTGCGCTTGTGCTGTGCCGAGTCCGGCCTTTGTGTGAGTTCCCACTCACACTCGCGAGTGTGAGTGGGAACTCACACTCGCGAGTGTGAGTTCCCACACACACTCGCGAGTGTGAGTTCCCACTCACACTCGCGGGTGTGAGTTCCCACTCACACTCGCGAGTGTGAGTTCCCACACACACTCGCGAGTGTGAGTTCCCACTCACACTCGCGAGTGTGAGTTCCCACACACACTCGCGAGTGTGAGTTCCCACTCACACTCGCGAGTGCACCTTCCCATCTCCGGGGCGTGCGGGCGGGTGGGTCGGTGTGTGGGGGGTAGAGAGACGCGGTTACTCAATGCCCTCCTTGTTGCAGGCAAAGTTCGCCCTTCTCCCGCCCCTGGGGTCCCGCGCAGAGCGACGGAGCGACGGAGCGACGGAGCGCGCTCACAGACACAGCGGGGGGGACACCCCTCAAGTGTTTGTTTTGGGGTGACCGCCTCGTTTGGACAGCGCCAACTCGTACGCAGCGCCCCCTTCACCGGTCCCCTCCACGCCGCGCGGGTCGCTGCCGCACCCTCCGCCCGCCCGCCCGCCCGCCCGCCCACCAGATCCCCAAAGAACATCGGGAAAGAGAAAGCGTAGAATAAATAAACCTCTCCTCTTCGCTTCCAGGCGCCCCCACCCCGACGGTGGCCACACGGCCGGCCCCCCCTTCCGCGGGGCAGCGGCCGGCGGTCCGTGAGCGGCGTCGCGGGAATAAGAATTTTCCCTCCGTGCGCGGGATGCAACTCACGCTGTGTGCAAGCGGTGTCGCTTTGTTATCTGTCCGTGTCCCACTGGCAACCGCGCCCGCCTGCTGCGGTCGTGCATGCTAAGACGTGTGCGCGCGTTGCATGATAATGCTCGTAGATTTCGTTTCCGTTTTGCATGCTGTAGTAGTTAGCGGGTGGGGCTTTTCGCGACCGATATTATCCGTGGCAGAGGTTTTTTGGGTTGGATCGCGTGAATGTGGATGTGTGTCGTTAAACCCGCCACCAGCCGACACGGCCACTAAGTAAGGTTTGAGTCGACCTAGGGGAGGAGGCCCGGGACGGGTTCAGATAATCGTCACCGGTGTTGGCCGTGAGCGGGAATCGAACCCGGGTCGCCAGGTTCGTAGCGCAGCGTAGCGCTAACCGCTACACTACCGCTCCCCACGCACGCACACACACACACTCCCAAGTGATGATGTTTTTACACACCACACCGAGTTCTAATTTAATGCTTAAAATGAGAATGTTGTGGATGTACTCTCCACACCGGTGTTGCTGTACTGGTAACGAATTGGCATGTTTTGTTTACGTGACAAACTTTACTAATTGGCTGTGTCGGGTGGTGGCGGGTTTAATGACACAACATTTATATTTATGGGATCTAATCCAAACACCTCTATTATAGATGTTTTTTTTAATCATACGGAATCATTATTATTATCATGGTTTAGGTTTTTTTTACCCTAAGATTGCCACGCTGAACCTTGGGACTCTTTTTCCAGGAGGGTCCTGCCAAGTTTTTTTTTGCAGTAGGGGGCAGCAATGCTGTTTGGCCGCCGCCTTCACACACACGCGGCTTTGTGTGTGCGTGCGTGTACACGTGTACACACACGCGGCTTTGTGTGTGCGTGCGTGTACACGTGTACACACACGCTGCTTTGTGCGTGCGCGTACGTACACGTGTACACACGCGGCTTTGTGTGTGCGTGCGTGTACACATGTACACACACGCGGCTTTGTGTGTGCGTGTATGTACACGTGTACACACACACGGCTTTGTGTGTGCGTGCATGCGTGTACACACACGCGGCTTTGTGTGTGCGTGCGTGTACACGTGTACACACACGCGGCTTTGTGCGTGTGCGTACACGTGTACACACGCGGCTTTGTGTGTGCGTGCGTATACACGTGTACACACACGCGGCTTTGTGCGTGCGTACACGTGTACAGACACGCGGCTTTGTGTGTGCGTGCGTGTGTGTACACGTGTACACACACGCGGCTTTGTGTGTGCGCGCGTGTGTACACGCGTACACACGCGCGCACACACATAGTGTAGCGGTTAACGCTGTGCTGCGCTCAGTGACGATTATCTGAACCGGTCCTGGGCCTCCCCTAGGTCGACTCAGCGTCAAATGAGTGCCTGGTGCGGCGTGTCAGCATCGCCACTGGGGAGACAAAGGCGGCCGGGCGTGGTGCTGGCCGGCCACCCACCCCCTCGTGTGCCGTGCCGGCCTTCATAGGCGCTCGCTAACAGCACTTTCCCTACCATTCTGTTAAGGCTACACGGGGGATCTTTGTCTTTGTGTGTGTGTGTGTGTGCGCGTTAGCGGGCCCTGTGCAGCAGACTCAATTAAAATGCTGCCCTGGCCTTGCGATAAACGGGACGTGTAATTAAGTGCGCGCGTCTAACGCGAGGAGCGGATTATTAAACGTCCCGCGTTCGTCACCCTTCGCTCAACGCCGCTGTAATTACCCCGTCCGTCCAAGCGGTAATTCATTCTTGCTGGGAAATCGCCTCGGACACGGGGTGGGTCGGGAGGGGTGGTGGGGGGGGGCTTTAATTTCAGCCGTGTTCACGTCCCGCGATCAGAAACCCAGAAACATTTGACGTGAACAAAAATCCGGCCCAAACACTTCCCCCGCCACCGGCACGCCACATCCAGCGTGCCGTGGCCACGGTCCGTGGCGACGTGCAGCGCCCGGCGTGCAACGCTCGGCGCACGCTGGAATTGCCATCCGGAGGTCGGCCGGTTCCATGCCGTCTCCCGGGAGCGCGGCGGTCACAACAACGGCACGAGCGTCTGACCCTGACCCCTGACCCCTGACCCCCCCGTCCGCCATCCGCCCGTGTCCACCGAGCAGCTAGCCGACCGGAGGCCGCGCGCGGTGGGGTAAAGTGTAGGTACCTCCCCCCTTCCCCTCACCTGTGCCGAGATGCCTTGACTAGCGTGGCCAGACAATACCCTCCAGAGAGGCACCTTCAGCCAGCAGTGGCGTTAGCCAGAAATTGCAGGGCTGCTCCTTTATCTTTCTACCTTCTCCCCGTCCCGAACCTGCGGTGTTCACACAGCAGACTGCTGGGGGGCGGGGGGGGGGGTGGGTGACGTGAGCACGATCGCAGGTTCTCAGGACGGCCATGACGATGATTGATGATGATGACGGCGATAATAATGATGATGACGACGGCGGTGACAGTGACGGTGATGATAACGACGGTGACGACGGCGATGACGACGGCGATGATGATAACTACGATGGCGATGACGACAACGATGACGGCGATGATGGTGATGGTGACGACGGCGATGACGGTGACGGTGATGATGATGACGATGGCGATGACGACGATGTCGACGACGATGACGACGATGGTGGTGACGGTGATGACGACGATGACGACGACTGCGATGACGACGGCAGTGACGGTGATGACGACGATGATGATGACGACGACGGCGATGACGGTGATGGTGATGATGACGACGGTGATGACGACGGTGATGACGACGACGGCGATGACGACGGCGATGACGACGGCGATGACGACGATGATGATGATGACGACGGCGATGACGGTGACGGCGATGACGACGACGATGATGACGACGGTGACGGCGATGACGGTGACGACGACAATGATGACGACGATGACGGTGATGACGACAACGATGACAACGACGACGGCGATGACGACGATGATGACAACGATGACGACAACGGCAATGATGCTGACGGTGACGACGGCGTTTTGACAGTGTGCTCGTCTCGCTTAGCGTAAGCGGCGTGGAGGCGAGTGGTCCCCGCGGTTCACACGGCCCCCCCCCCTCGCAACCCCCCCCCGGTCCCCCCTGCGCCCCCACCCCTGACCCCCCCCCCCCGGTCCCCCCTGCGCCCCCACCCCTGACCCCCCACCCCTGGCCCCGCGCGGTTCCAGATGTGCGCCCCCGCCAGTGGTTTCTCGTTGACCTCCGACCCGCGGCATTAGGGGTAATTTATTTTAGTAACTGCTGCCCACACTTAAAAAGGCTTTTCGGCAACTGAGGGTAAATAATTAAAAGTGACTTTTATGCGACCAGGGTTCCTTTTTTTCCTTCTTCCTTTTTAACTTTTCTTTAAAGTGCTCCTTTAGGCCTTCGCAGTGACCAATGCCAGACTCGACGCGTTTGAGTGCCGCCCGCTCAACCAACGGAGGGACTGTGACGAAGGTGGACCGGTGCAGTGAGCATCCGCTCGCTCACTCGCTCGCCGTGTTCCCACCCCCCCCCCCCCCCCCCGTAACGATGACTCTTGGCGCCGCGGTGGCTAAGAGATGTTAACTACATCGCCTGGTATGCAAGGGGTCGTGGATTCGATCACGAACTTGAGGCCTGCTGTATATTTTGGAGTTTGCATGTCTTTCTCTCTCTCTCTCATCACTATCACGGTGGCTAGGAGATGTTAACTACCTCGCCTGGTATGCAGGAGGTTGTGCGTTCGATTGCGACCTCGACTCTTATGGTTCGTTTTGGAGTTTGCGTCTCGCTCTCTCTCGCATCATCACGGTGGCTAGGAGATGTTAACTACCTCGCCTTGTATGCAGGAGGTCGTGGGTCTGATACCAACCCTGATGCTTGCTGCTGCTGTATATTTGGAATTTGCGTGTTCTTTTTCTCTCTCTTCCTGTGGCCGTGTGGATTTTTCTCCGGGGCCCTCCCGGTTTCCCCCCTCCACGTTTAGAATCGACATCACGCGTTTAGAGTGTTTGGTGGCTGCTATAAATCTCCACACGACGACGACGATGATGAGAAGCCACTTCGTTGAGCTATCGTCACTCGTTGCCAGGTCGCTTCTGACAAAGAGCCACATAGCTCGTTCAGCAAACTTGTTCGCAATAATCATGATTCAATTATTACAGCTCGTGGAGCGCCTTTCATCACATCTCAGGTTGCTTTTACATCAATGACTAATGTGGAGGTGCGGGCGGATGGGGTGGTGGGGGGGGTAAGAAATGGCTGAGTTAATACCAGGCCTTCCGGGGAGCGTTCCGCTCCATCCACCAAAGTTACCCCACCAATTTTGGTGCCAGGAATTAATTGAGCTCAGCGTCTTCCACCGCACACACGCACGCACGCTCGCACGCTCGCTCCCTCGTTCGCTCACTCTCTCGTTCACTCGCTCGTTCACTTGCTCGCTCCCTCGTTCGCTCACTCGCTCGTTCACTCGCTCGTTCACTCGCTCGCCCGCTCACTCCTCCGCTCGCTCTCTCTCTCTCGCTCGCTCTGTATTTGGCTCCGCGGCAGCCCGACTCTAAGGGGCAGCAATCGGCAAACGCGGGGGCTCCACCGAGCGGATGTTTCAGTCGATGGTCGTCGCAATCGACGGGGGGGAGGAGGGAAACGGAGCGGCAGCGCCCCGCGGGCGCCCACGCTACAGACACACACGCACGTTACAGACACGCACGCACATTACAGACACACACGCTACAGACACACGCTGCAGACACGCACACTGCAGACACGCACGCACGTTACAGACACGCACGTTACAGACACGCACGCTGCAGACACGCACGCTACAGACACACGCTACAGACACGCACGTTACAGACACGCACGCTACAGACACGCACGCTGCAGACACACACGTTACAGACACGCACGCTACAGACACGCACGCTACAGACACGCACGTTACAGACACGCACGCTACAGACACACACGTTACAGACACGCACGCTACAGACACACACGCTGCAGACACGCACGCTACAGACACGCACGCTGCAGACACACACGTTACAGACACGCACGCTACAGACACGCATGCTGCAGACACGCACACTACAGACACACACGCTGCAGACACGCACGCTACAGACACGCACGCTGCAGACACACACGTTACAGACACGCACGCTACAGACACACATGCTACAGACACACACGCTACAGACACACATGCTGCAGACACGCACGCTGCAGACACGCACGCCGTAGACACGCACGCTACAGACACGCATGCTGCAGACACGCACGCCGTAGACATGCACGCTGCAGACACGCACGCACGCTGCAGACACGCACGCCGTAGACACGCACGCTACAGACACGCATGCTACAGACACACACGCTGCAGACACGCATGCTACAGACACGCACGCTACAGACACACACGCTGCAGACACGCATGCTACAGACACGCACGCTACAGACACACACGCTGCAGACACGCATGCTACAGACACGCACGCTACAGACACACACACTGCAGACACGCATGCTACAGACACGCACGCTACAGACACACACACTGCAGACACGCATGCACGCCGTAGACACGCACGCTGCAGAAATGCACACACACCTCACATGCGCAGGCTACAGACGCGCACGCCGGTGCAGGAAAAGGAGCCGGGGGGTCGGTGCCCTCGGGGGCTCGGTGTCCGTGGGAGGGAAAGCCTCAAACGCGGCCAGGTCATCGCCGGCGGGCGCCGTTCAAAAAAAAAAAACGTGTTAATCATGTTTTGCATTACCCCGATTAACATTTGACTCGTGCCCGTCGGCGTAACGTCGCGAGACCGTGGACACTTTCGCGTCGTTCTAAATGAACGACGGCGGCGGCGGCGCATCGCCCCGCGTGCTTTTGGGGAACGGCACGCGGACGGTGACGCCGAACCTGACCCCACCCCGAGAGACGCGTTAGTTCGGTCGGTCGGTCGGGGGGGGGGACGGACCACGCCGCTCCGCTTCCCACCCCCCACCCTCCACGCCGCCCGCCCGAGGCGCGAGCGCCGGGACGGACACCCGTGGCAATGCGGGTGGACAAGCGCAGTGCGCTGAAACCGCTCCGCGCAGTAGCAGCAGCAGCGCCGCGTGTGCGTGCGTGGATGACGTTTTACTTATTATGGGGCAAGAGTTTGTACCTTGGGATCTCTGGTGTCAGGTCAGAGGTTTCACCTCTAGATCTCCACGGTGTCAGATCAGAGGTTTTACCTCTAGATCGCTGGTGTCAGGTCAGAGGTTTTAACTTGAGATCTCCACAGTGCCAGATCAGAGGTTTTTACCTCTAGATCTCCACAGTGCCAGGTCAGAGGTTTTACCTCTAGATCTCCAAAGTGCCAGGTCAGAGGCTTTTACCTCTAGATCTCCACAGTGCCAGGTCAGAGGTTTTACCTCTAGATCTCCAAAGTGCCAGGTCAGAGGCTTTTACCTCTAGATCTCCACAGTGTCAGGTCAGAGGTTTTTACCTCTAGATCTCCACAGTGTCAGGTCAGAGGCTTTTACCTCTAGATCTCCACAGTGTCAGGTCAGAGGTTTTTACCTCTAGATCTCCACAGTGTCAGGCCAGAGGTTTTTACCGCTAAATCGCTGGTGTCAGGTCAGAGGTTTTACCTCATTTACTTTACCGCTATGAAGAAGGGCCATTGCCCCCACTCCGTTGATCAGTGACGGGAAGGGTTGTGGGGGGGGTTGAAGTGAATGGGCGGCTCGCTGAGACCTGAGAAGCGAGTTCTCCTCGCGAGCGTCCGAAGTAAGCCGGCCGCGGGAGTTCCAGGCCACCGCGGGAACCGCGCCGGAGTTTGCGGAGCACGGCCGGCTCGAGGCTGCGGCGTGGACACGGAGCGGCTTCGCCCCGCCGTGAAGGGGCCCGCACGCGGCCGCTCCGCGGGAGAGACGCCCGCGCGGTTCCGTTTGCCTCGTGACGCGGCGCAGATGGAGCGCCGTCAGGATTTCATGAAGTAAAACAGATGTAAGGCAGAGATGCACGCTTGGAATTGCGTTGAGAGACAGAGAGAGGCGTGGAGGTTCGTGACGTCGTCCGAACATCGCCGTCCGAACCGGGCCTCGGGCCCGGGCGCGTCACGGGCAGCTGATTCTTGACCGCCGGCCACCTGCGGGCCAAGAATCACGACGGAGGGGCGGCCACGGGGGTGGAATCGCGCCCGACAGGACGCACCCGTCGCCCACCCAGGAGGGGAGACGGAGCGGCGGAATCAGTTCGGCGCTCACGTGACGGACGGGGAGGGTTTGGTCGCATCGCAGGGCGGTCGCAGCGGCAGCAGCTTGGGGGGGGGGGGGGGAGGAGGCCTTCAACCAGCAGTGGATTGTTCACGGCTGCTGCTGACGATGATTAATGCAACGAGGTTGTGTTTATTTTTTTACCCACCCCCTCTCTCTCCCTCTTGCCCGTCCACACAAAGCCCCCGACCCCTGCGCTCGACGCGCCTAACCGCGGACGACACGCAGAACCATCATCCGATTTCCCGCGTTGGACACATCTGGATCGCGGGTGTAACCCGCGTTACCTGGGGGTCTCGCCTGACCGCACTTCAACTCAATTCGCTCCCCACCACCCCCACCGCCACCACCCCCACCGCCACCACCAACACAACCCCGACCACCACCACCAACGTCCCCACCACCACCACCCCCACCACCCCCGCGGCCGCCGTGCGTGCGAAACGTCTCCCTCCTCGGCGTTCGAGGCGTTCCGACGCCGTCGCCGCGAATCGAGCGGCGGCCTCGGGCGGTTGCCGCCTCCGCGGCGCCGCTAGCGCCCCCCCCCCTCCCCCTCCCCCCCTCCCTCCCCGTGTTGCCTCGCGCGCCGCGCAGGGGGCGAGTGTGCAAAGCGAGCGAGCACCCCGGGCCAGGACTGCATCGGCAGCGCACTCGGGTTGCCTTTAGTCTGCCCGGTGGCGATGTTTTTACACGCCGCACTCGGGGCTCACGTTCACGGCCGAGTCGACCTCGTGGAGGCCCAGGAACGATTCGGTGAATCGCCGCTCGTGTCGGTTTACCTTGGCCGGGAGTCCCAACGCCCGTGGCCGGGAGTCCCGACGCCCGTGGCCGGGAGTCCCGACGCCCGTGGCCGGGAGTCCCAACGCTCGTGGCCGGGAGTCCCAACGCCCGTGGCCGGGAGTCCCAACTCTCGTGGCCGGGAGTCCCAACTCTCGTGGCCGGGAGTCCCAACGCCCGTGGCCGGGAGTCCCAACGCCCGTGGCCGGGAGTCCCAACGCTCGTGGCCGGGAGTCCCAACGCCCGTGGCCGGGAGTCCCAACGCCCGTGGCCGGGAGTCCCAACGCTCGTGGCCGGGAGTCCCAACGCCCGTGGCCGGGAGTCCCAACTCTCGTGGCCGGGAGTCCCAACGCCCGTGGCCGGGAGTCCCAACGCCCGTGGCCGGGAGTCCCAACGCCTGTGGCCGGGAGTCCCAACGCTCGTGGCCGGGAGTCCCAACGCCCGTGGCCGGGAGTCCCAACTCTCGTGGCCGGGAGTCCCAACGCTCGTGGCCGGGAGTCCCAACGCCCGTGGCCGGGGGTCCCAACGCTCGTGGCCGGGAGTCCCAACGCCCGTGGCCGGGAGTCCCAACGCTCGTGGCCGGGAGTCCCAACGCCCGTGGCCGGGGGTCCCAACGCTCGTGGCCGGGAGTCCCGACGCCCGTGGCCGGGAGTCCCAACGCTCGTGGCCGGGAGTCCCAACGCCCGTGGCCGGGAGTCCCAACGCCCGTGGCCGGGAGTCCCAACGCCCGTGGCCGGGTCCGCGGTGCGGCGCTAACGACTTCGCCACCGTTCCCCACGTGTGCGCAGGCAAAGGTCCCCCGTGTAGCTTGTTGGGGCGAGTGCTGTTAGCGATCACCTACGAAGGCCGGCCCGGTACTCGACCGGGTGGGTGGCCAGCACCACGCCCAGCCGCCTTTGTCTCCCCGGTGGCGATGTTCACACACCTCACCGGGTAGACAGTTGAGGCCGAGTTTTCCTAGGAGGGAAGCCCAGGACCGGCTCAGATAATCGCCAACGGTGTTGGCCGTGAGCGGGAATCGAACTCGGGTCGCCGGGTTCGTAGCGCGGCGTAGCGCTAACCGCTACACCACCGCTCCCCACATACACACACACACACGCTGACACACACACACAGAAACGGACACACGCTTATACACATTCACGCACACTCACGCGGTGCCTGCAGTAGACCGACGTAGGTCATGCGGCGTCTCTCAGCTGTGGTCAGACAGCATCGGGGGGCCCCCAAGTCAGGTCACGGTGCCCCATGCCCCCCACCCTCACGATCAACGCCTTCTCCTCAATGCGCCCCTTTGTTGCCTCTCTCCCGCCCCCCCCCCCCCCCACCGCTACAACGCCATCACCGGCAAAGCCACCACCACCACCACAACCGCGCCTTGCAGTTCAAACACCGCGCTGCGGTAATTAGGGCACGGGGGCCCGATGCCGGGTCGTCCGTGGCCCCCTAACCCCTAACCCCACAGGACTTTGACTGGGGGGGGTGGGCGAGGTGGGGGGGGGGGGGGGCTTGGGGGGGAGTTTGGGGGTTAGGGGAGCGGGGACAGAGTGCGCCAGCGATGGGAGCGGGGGCGCTTGGCAGAAGTCTCCTTGTGGACGCCCGGCCACCGGCACCCGTCGTCGTCGTCGTCATCATCACAGCAGCCGCGATCCATCCACTGCTGGATGAAGACGTCCGCAAGCCGTGGGCCATCTCTCCCACAGCACTGTGCACGTGGACTACCGCCGTCCAAAGGCGTGCGAGCACACGCCAAAGACCTTTCCGTAAATCGTAGGATTAAACAGATGACTTGGTCGATGGTGGTTGGTGATGCTGCTGCTTTGGCAGCGGAGAGCAAGCACAGTTAACAACAACTGTACGCGTTCGTTATCAATAACACCGTGACCTTAAAAATCATTTTTTTGTTTTATATATACAAAGATGACATCCCGGGTAATGGCCAACCTGACATCCTGTGCTCTGAAGGAAGGGCTATTGCCCGAAACGTCGGCAATAATTTTTTGACGCATTTTTTTCAAATACTTTTTTTTTACAAAAACATTTCTGGATTTTTTTTTTATATTTAATGATTCTTTTATCATTTAAAAAAAAAATTGCGACGTTGGCTTTGAGCGTTTCGCCAATGGGGCACAGCTCTCGAGGCTCCAACCGCGGCTTAGCCTACCCGAGATTGGGCGCTCTCCTGGCGTCCTCGGGTCACAGGCCACAACGCGCGGAGGCGGAAGGGCGGAAGGGCACGGCCAAGTCCACCGTCGTGCCGCGCCGCGCTCCCACGCCGTCGGCGGCCTCGAGCCTACGGCCACTGTGCAGCCCCACGATCCACGCCCGCTTGGGTAGAAGGCCTTCACCCGGCAATGGATTTTCGGAGGGCTGTAATTATTCTTTTGAAGACTTTGTTTGAGTCCGAACGCCTTGGCGAAACAACGGTTGCCCGATGCTTCTGCGATGCCACGCGTACGGGTTAGAGAGATGGACTCTTAAACCACGCACGATGCGCTCGCTTCTTGGGATCGCTGCTGCTGCTGCTGTCACCGTCCTAGAATCGCACCACCTAGATCCGTGATAATTCTGCCGCTGCTGTTGTGGCGAACAGAGTGGAGCAACGCAGACATCCAGAATAATCAACACCTCACTCGAGACCCAAACACCATTGTCGTCGCACACCTCGTCGCTGTGAGATTCCTCCTCTTAATTCTCTTAGGCACCGCTGCTGGTGGTGTAACCATCAAATCGCATCATCAGAACATCAACAGCAGGACGATGGGCACTTCTCCTTGATGGATGGGAAATTAAAGACACGAGCAACAGTAGCCTGATTGTGGCCATGCAACTCAGACTATGGACCACACAGTAAACCCATAGAGAACCCATAGAGACCGATAGAGACTCATAGAGATACATAGACACACATAGAGACACATAGACGCACACAGAGATACATAGAGATACATAGAGATACATAGACACAGAGATATGTTAAAGACAAGCCACAGTTGTGTGATTGTGGCCACGCAACCCAAACTATGGACCATATAGTAAACCCATAGAGCACCAATAGAGACCCATAGAGACACATAGAGATACATAGACGCACATAGAGACACATAGATGCACATAGAGATGCATAGACACACATAGAGACACATAGAGACCCATAGAGATACATTGACACACAGACACACATAGAGATACATAGACACACATAGAGACACATAGAGATAAATATAGATACATAGACACACACAGAGACACAGAGATAAATAGAGATACATAGAGATAAATAGAGATACGTTAAAGACAAGCCACATTAGTATGATTGTGGCCACGCAACCCAAACTATGGACCATTTAGTAAACCCATAGGGCACCCATAGAGACCCATAGAGACCCATAGAGATACATAGACACACATAGAGATACATAGAGACACATAGAGATACACAGACACACATAGAGACCCATAGAGATACATAGACACACATAGAGATACGTTAAAGACAAGCCACAGTATTGCAATTGTGGCCACGCAACCCAAACTATGGACCATATCGTAAACCACTGTACTCTGCGCTCCTACAACGGAGGAGCAGGAGGAACGGCGACACGACACGAACTCTCTCGTCTCAATGTCTCTCTCTCTGCTGAAGCCCTCTCGTCGTGGCCGGCAGCGGCAGCACGAGACCTCGGCATTGGCACGATGGAGCTGCCGCCACGGGTGAGAATGGAAATGGAATCGTTCAAGGATCAGTCTTCGACATTGGAGCACCGGGCCTCGTCGAGACGGATGCGAGGGATTGCCTGGCAGGGCGGCGTAAGCGGCCGGGGCGGGGTGCGTGCTCTAGATATCATTAGCCAGGAGAGGTTTGCCGGCGCTGCGTAGGACACGTGTGTGTGTGTGTTGAACTTTTTTCGCACTGCACGTAGCCAACCGTGCTAATCGGAGGTGTGGGGGAAGGACAACAACCTATGGGTCTCTGCTGTGTGAGTCTATGGGTCTCTGCTGTGTGAGTCTTTGGGTGTGTGTGTGAGTCTATGGGTCTCTGTGTGAGTCTATGGGTCTCTGCTGTGTGAGTCTATGGGTCTCTGCTGTGTGAGTTTATGGGTCTCTGCTGTGTGAGTCTATGGGTCTGCTGTGTGAGTCTATGGGTCTCTGCTGTGTGAGTCTTTGGGTGTGTGTGTGAGTCTATGGGTCTCCGCTGTGTGAGTCTATGGGTCTCTGTGTGCGTCTATGGGTCTCTGTTGTGTGAGTCTATGGGTCTCTGTGTGAATCTATGGGTCTCTATGTGAGTCTATGGGTCTCTGTGTGAGTCTATGGGTCTCTGCTGTGTGAGTCTATGGGTCTCTGTGTGAGTCTATGGATGTGTGTGTGAGTCTATGGGTCTCTGCTGTGTGAGTCTATGGGTCTCTGCTGTGTGAGTCTATGGGTCTCTGTGTGAGTCTATGGGTCTCTGTGTGAGTCTATGGGTCTCTGTGCGAGTCTATGGGTCTCTGTGCGAGTCTATGGGTCTCTGTGTGAGTCTTTGGGTCTCTGTGCGAGTCTATGGGTCTCTGCTGTGCGAGTCTATGGCTCTCTGTGAGTCTATGGCTCTCTGTGTGAGTCTATGGGTCTCTGTGTGAGTCTATGGCTCTCTGTGTGAGTCTATGGGTCTCTGTGTGAGTCTATGGGTGTGTGTGTGAGTCTATGGGTCTCTGCTGTGTGAGTCTATGGGTCTCTGTGCGAGTCTTTGGGTGTGTGTGTGAGTCTGTGGGTCGCTGTGTGAGTCTTTGGGTCTCTGTGTGAGTCTGTTAATGTATGTATGTTGAACTTCTTTCGCACCGTACATAGACAACCGTGCTAATTGTTGGTGCGGGGGTGCGCACGATTGGCGAGGGCCTCTAAACCGAGATGGGCGTTGGAGCGGTCTCCAAACGAGTCCGGCCACCAAGGGGAAGAGACGGCCTCGGAGCAGACGGTGCGGAGACCGTCAGCGCTGGTGGCAGAGGTTACCGCGTGTCTACTGCACAGCAGCTGGGCGACCTGGCAGGGAGGGTTGGAGGTAGTGAGCAGTGAGGTGCTGGTAGTGGTCGACGTGGTGGTGGTGGTGTAGGTGGTGGTGGTGTAGGTGGTGGTGGTGTAGGTGGTGGTAGAGATGGTCGAGGTGGTGGTGTAGGTGGTGGTGGAGATGGTCGAGGTGGTGGTGGAGGTGATGGTGGTGGTAGTCGAGGTGGTGGAGGTGGTGGTGGCGGAGGCGGTGGTAGTGGTGGTGGTTGTGGTGGTGGAGGTGGTGGTTGTGGTGGTGGAGGAGGTGGTGGTGGTGGTGTAGGTGGTGGTGTAGGTGGTGGTGGAGAGGAGGCAGTGGTGGTGGTTGTGGTTGTTAGCGCGGTTGCTTGGCCCGGTGTTGCGTTTGCAAGGCACCACCCCCAGGTACCTTCCGTTCCACGTCGCGAGAGGTTCCACTCCCACCCCCCTCCCCCCCCCCCCGGGGACAGCTTCCTTCCGTCGCTCACGAAGCGACCCGGTTATTTTGCGTCCGCGGCTGTTTGCGTTGAGCTCGTGCCAGGAGAAATAAAATTTGCGATTTTGGCACTTGGGCGGGTGGCGGTGTGGGCGGTGGTATTGCGCTAAATACTTAGACTCGGAAAATTAGTTCCGCCGTATTTTTAGACAGCCCGCCCGCCCGCCCGCCCGCCTTCGGAGGTCCTGGGAAAGCGCGCGCAAGGCGCACCGCTTAGCCCCCGACGGTGGCGCTTCACTCACGTGGTGGAGCGGTGTCGTCGGTGGGGGGGGGGGGGGGAGACGCGTCTCTAGAACTTAGCTTACTGACGGTGAGATGCGATAGTAAACTTTTTTTGTAATTATTTTTTCGTGTTTAGTTCCAACAGTCGACACGAATTAAATGCTCGGGGGGGGCTTCTTATGAAGTGTGTCACCGTGTGCATCGCCGGAGAAACGAAACTCAAATCTTCCCGGGCGAGCCCGGTTCCTCGCGGGGGGGGGGGGAGGTAGGGGTGTGTCTAGCCCTGGGATAAGAATCGCTGAGTTGGCACCGCTGGAGAAGCCTGGGTTCGACTCCGGGGTTCCGGTCGCCCACCGTCATTTAAACCCCGGGGGGGTGGGGGGTGTTGGGGGATGCGGCTCTCGGAAGCGCAGAGGGGTTGATGGTCTCGGCCTCGTCATTGTCAGGGACTGCACCCCAAGAAGCCTCCTCCCCCCCCCTCCCCCCCAGCATCTTCGGTCGATGTAAAAGTTTACAGAATGGGTCGAAGTGAAGGAGAATTAAACAGGAGAGGGGAATTTTATTGTTTTATATATTTTTATTATTTTATTGTTTCCCTTCTACGTGACTTTACCAAAAGAACCAAGAATATGAATCCCTGCAGTCACGAAAGCTTTAAATAAAAAAATGAGAGGATTAATCATTAATATAGTAGTGTCCGTCTGACGATGCCCGTGAGACTATGCCGTAAACAAACAAGGCTGTCTCTGGTGTAGGCCAATCGGTTCAAAAGACGATGCCGTCAACGAACCTCACGGCGGCACCCCAGGGTGCCATAGTATCCCGGCTGTAGCACGATGTCCGTGATGCAGTAATGTTCAGCCTGTTGATGGTCGGCGGTGCGGCAATGGACTCATCTCGACGAGCCGTACACTACGATGCACCGCCGCGGCGCGTGCGAGCGTTCAGGGCGCGAACGTCCTCGCGGCGTTTCGACATCGCGGAGTGGCACCGCCGGTTTCGGGTTGATTGGTTACCACCCCAGTAGCGGAGCGAAGTAACAGCCCTGGACAAACAAAAATAGCGTCCCAGAAATAAAATATTTCATTGCCTCGGCCAGTTTGTATTATTTGGTACCCCGGGGTACCGCAATGAGGATCATGTTATGATCAGAGCCACATATGTGTTTGCATGTTTAGCAAATGTACCATGTGTGCTTACTGCAGTAGTTGGTTCCTTGCAAAAAGTTATTTGAACATCTTAAAACCCATTCTTACTTTTCATACTTTGATATTGACAAAAAAAGTTACCATTCTATAACTGCTCCATAACTGCTCCACCCCGAGCTATAAAGGCTCTGATTGTGGCATTGTCTTTGAACTGTTCGCCTTTTAGCGCTGTTCTCCGATGTGACACTGGTGGTGAGACGAGGCCGTAGAGAACAAGGCTCTCCTCTGGCCAATCGGTTGCAAAGACAATGCCACGTCTTATGATCAGAGCCACATGTTTGTTTGCGTGTTCACACCACATGTATGTACTGTGTGCGTTTAATGCAGTAAATGCTTGCTATTTGGTGTTTGAACATCTTAACACAAAGGTTTCATGGCCAGAAAGGTGTAAATCACGTTGTTATTTTTTCTAAATATTATTATTGTTGTTATCACCAGAGGCGCTGTATGGTTACAGACGTGACCTCCCCCCTTCCACACAACCCCCCCACCAAATATGCCGGCGCTTCTCAGCCGGCGCTTCTCAGCCAACGTTCTTCCTCAATTTCGCTCGCACCCGCCACGCCGCGTGATCGGTAAAGCTGGAGAGTCGGAACAGTGGCCGAGTTGAGGAGATTGAAACAAGCCTTGGCTCTGCGGTTGCGGCTATGTGCACGCACAAAAGGCAAAAGATCCCCCGTACATAGCCTGTTGGGGCAAGTGCTGCTAGCGAGCAGTACCTATGAAGACCGGCACGGCACACGGGGTGACGGGTGGCACCACGCCCGACCGCCTTTGCCTTCCCGGTGGTGAAGTTTACACACCGCACCAGGTACTCTTTTGAGGCTGAGTCGACCTAGGGGAGGCCCAGGAACGGTTCAGACACTCGTCACTGGCGGTGGTGGCCCTGAGCGGGAATTGAACTCGGGTCGCCGGGTTCGTAGCGCAGCGCGCTAATTGCTGCACCACCGCCCCCAACACGCGCACATGCGCAGACACAACAACTACCGCCATTCGCCACTAAGTGGCGGTGACGTCACCACGGGGCTTGTACCAGGCTAAGTGCACGTTGAGGCCACGTGAAGTGTCGAATGCCTGCTGGCAGGAGGTCACGGGACAGACTCAGGTGCCACGGGTTTCCTGAGTGAGACTGATTGGCCGATACACCACCTGTTCCCCCTGCTGTGCCAACTTGCTGTGTTTTAGCCACCTGGCGCTCCGCTCGTTGTTGTGAGCGTCGCTCCTCTGCCCTCCTTTGTTGTTGGAGGGCGACTACCTCCAACTGCCCAGTAGCGTCCTTCACGAGCCTCCTCCACAGAGACCGATCTTAACACCGCCGGTACCGGTCATCGGCAAGTCCACTCAGCTCCACATCCTCCTGTAACCACATCACTGCACACACACACACAGCCACACACACACACGGTGCATTGTAGCCACCACTTTCATGAGCAATCAACGTCGCCATTCATCTCCACGTGGTTTTTTAAAATTTAATGAATTAAAATTCTTTCTCCCTGGTTGCGTGGAATCGCCCACAATTCCCAATGCCCCCCCCCCCGCCCTGCATACGCCAGCCACCCCCCCCCCCCACATCCCACATCCACTCACCCCCTCTCCACGCCGGATGAGGGTAGGGAAGGAGGGTGAGAGAAGGGAGGATGAGAGGGAGGAGGATGAGAGGGAGGAGGATGAGAGGGAGGGAGGATGAGAGGGAAGAGGATGAGAGGGAGGAGGATGAGAGGGAGGGAGGGTGAGAGGGAGGGTGAGAGGGAGGGTGAGAGGGAGGGTGAGAGGGAGGAGGGTGAGAGGGAGGGTGAGAGGGAGGGTGAGAGGGAGGGTGAGAGGGAGGGTGAGAGGGAGGGAGGAGGGTGAGAGGGAGGGAGGGTGAGAGGGAGGGTGAGAGGGAGGGTGAGAGGGAGGGAGGAGGGTGAGAGGGAGGGAGGGTGAGAGGGAGGGAGGAGGGTGAGAGGGAGGGAGGGTGGGAGGGAGGGTGAGAGGGAGGGAGGAGGGTGAGAGGGAGGATGAGAGGGAGGAGGGTGAGAGAGAGGGTGAGAGGGAGGAGGGTGAGAGGGCTCAGCTGCCCGGGCAGCCCCGAAGTTTTGTCGGGAGGAGCGCCGTGAAGAAAATGAACCGGGGAGACGGACAAAAAAATGTTAAAGAGAAGAGAAATGAAGGGAGTCCACACTCCCCTGTCGGGCCGCCAAGGCTCCCAAACACCCGCGTCTCGCACAGTGGCTGCCTGTTTATGGAAATGCCTTGGGGGGGGGGGGGGCGAGGGGGGGCAGGGGGTGGGGGGCAGAGGGGTAGTCTCCTGCCATGATGGAGGCGCCGGCGGGTGTTCGAGCGGACGAGTGGGTGAGCAGGCGTGAACAAATAAACCTTGGCCTTGTCATATGGAGGAGGAGGGATGGGGGGGGGCACTGTACAAGTTACACACCCGCCCCCCGGTGTGAACACGGCGGATGTCCCCGTCTGCCCACGCGAAACATTTTTCATCGGTTAAAAAGAGCTCCTTGGCTCGTCGGATTCCTCCCGGATAAATGAAGATTCTGATCCTTTGGGGTGGGGGGGGGGGGGAGGAGGATTTAGGAAACTTTCATCGTCGATTGAACCATCGCTGAGAAGCGCTGGCATATTTGGTGGGGGGTGGGGGTAAGGATGCAATGCGGAGGACACGTCTGTAACCATACATGGGATCGAACCTGTGCCCGCCTGTGTTGCGAGGCGAGTGGGGGCGCTTGGGTGGCGAGATGTTATCTCCATCACCTGCTACGCAGGAGGTCGTGGGTGTCCATCACATCTGTGACGCCTCTCCCCGTGGTCGTGTGGATTTTCCCCCTCCACATTTCGAATCAATGCCACGCGTTTAGAGTTTCTTGGCTACTGCTGTAAATGCCCACGTGATGATCAGCCACTTCGTTGAGTAATCGTTTGTGATTGCCATGTCGCTTCTGAAAAGAATCTATGTAGCTCAGAGGACCTTAGCCAGTAAAATAAAAAATGCTTCATATGTGAGTCTATAGGCCTCTGTATAAGTCTGTGGGTCTCTATGGGAGTCTATGGGTCTCTGTGTAAGCCTGTGTCTCTCTGTGTGAGTCTGTGGGTCTCTGTGTAAGTCTGTGGTCTCTGTGTAAGTCTATGGGTCTCTACGCAAGTATGTGCCTCTCCGTGCCAGTCCATGGGTCTCTGTGTAAGTCTGTGGGTCTCTGTGTAAGTCTATGGGTCTCTACGCAAGTATGTGCCTCTCCGTGCCAGTCCATGGGTCTCTGTGTAAGTCTGTGGGTCTCTGTGTAAGTCTATGGGTCTCTGTGTAAGTCTGTGGGTCTCTGTGTAAGTCTATGGGTCTCTACGCAAGTATGTGGCTCTCCGCGCGAGTCCATGGGTCTCTGTGTAAGTCTGTGGGTCTCTGTGTAAGTCTGTGGGTCTCTGTGTAAGTCTATGGGTCTCTACGCAAGTATGTGGCTCTCCGTGCGAGTCCATGGGTCTCTGTGTAAGTCTGTGGTCTCTGCGTAAGTCTATGGGTCTCTACGCAAGTATGTGCCTCTCCGTGCCAGTCCATGGTTCTCTATGTATATCTGTGGGTCTCTTCTCCCTCGTCGAGGCTTGTGTGTGTGTGTGGGTGGCGTGCGGCGCACACACACTCAGTTGGACGCGAGGTAGTCGCAGGGAGCACCGCCCTTCCCTTATTACTTTCCACGCCACCAACTCTGCCCCCCCCCCCCCCCCCCCGTCTCTCTCACTCACGACCACGCTGCCGTACGACCCGGCCCAGACACGACCCTGCCCGCGTTGCGCCGACGGCGTCGACCGAGACAGCCAACCGCTGTCCGGCCGCGCAACGATCGTGCGGCGGCGACGACGGCGACGAACCCACTCCCAGAACCGGCAGCCCGGGGCTCTCGCTTTCCGCTGCTTTTATTCCCCTCGGCGCGGCCTGGATCTGCCCTGGCCACGCCTCCCTTCTCGAACCCACCGGAGGGTTCCAGGGCCCTCCCCACGAGGTCTACCGTGACCCTTGCCCCAGTTCCTCCGCCCTGCCGGCACACACACCCTGTGCACACACACACACACACCGTGCACACACACACACACCGTGCACACACACACACCGTGCACACACACACACACACACCGTGCACACACACACACACCGTGCACACACACACACACCGTGCACACACACACACACCGTGCACACACACACCGTGCACACACACGCACACCGTGCACACACACACCGTGCACACACACACACACCGTGCATACACACACACACCGTGCACACACACACACCGTGCACCCACACACACCGTGCACACACACACACCGTGCACCCACACACACCGTGCACACACACACACCGTGCACACACACACACACCGTGCACACACACACCGTGCACAGACACGCACACCGTGCACACACACACACCGTGCGCACACACCGTGCACACACACACACTGTGCACACACACACACCGTGCACACACACACACACCGTGCACACACACACACCGTGCACACACACACCGTGCACACACACACACCGTGCACATACACACACCGTGCACACACACACACACCGTGCACACACACACCGTGCACACACACACACCGTGCACACACACACACACCGTGCACACACACACACCGTACACACACACACACCGTGCACACACACACACCGTGCACACACACACACACACCGTGCACACACACACACCGTACACACACACACACCGTGCACACACGCACACCGTGCACACACACACACACACCGTGCGCACACACACACACCGTGCGCACACACACACACCGTGTATACGCTTAACGGCGTGAGTGCGCTAAGTGTCTGTCTGCAGTTGCAGCTGCTGTACAGCAGTCAGCGCTGTGTCACTACACAAGTATGTGGGTTTCCATGCCAGTCTATGGGTCTCTGTGTAAGCCTATGGGACTCTATGCAAGTCTGCGGGTCTCTATGCAAGTCTATGGGTCTCTGCGCGAGTCTGTGGATCTCTGCACGAGTCTGTGGGTCTCTGTGTAAGTCTGTGGGTCTCTGTGTGAGTCTGTGTGTCTCTGCGCGAGTCTGTGGGTCTCTGCGCGAGTCTGTGGGTCTCTGTGTGAGTCTGTGGGTCTCTGTGTGAGTCTGTGGGTCTCTGTGCGAGTCTGTGAGTCTCTGCGCGAGTCTGTGGGTCTCTCCTTCTTCGCATGGCTGATGTAGGCGTAGAGCAACAACTTTAATCACGCATTGAGGTGGTCAAACGAGCCAGATTTTTGCGGAGTCGGCAGTAGCGGAGTGCGCAGCATCATCGCTTTGACGATGCCTCCTCCACCTCCTCCTCCTGCGTGTTTGTGAATCGGCCGTCGAGTCGTTGGCGACGCCGACGATGGCAACGCCGCGCCGTAACAACGTTTTATCGCGCCCTGATTTAGCGTCACCGTGAGCGATCTCTCTCTCTCTCGCTCGCGCTCGCGAGCTTTTACGTGAGCCAGATTTTCTTTAGTTTTTTATTTATTTATATAAAAAGACAAGAGAGAAAGTGGCGAAAGAAAGCTCGAATAATAAATCTGCGACGGAGACAGCGACAGGACGTTTGAAGCCAGCGTGTGCGATTCGCCTCGCGCCGCGTGAGGCCAACGCCGCCCCCCCCACCACACCACACACACCCCCGGTCAAAGCTTCTGGATTTCATTTCGGGTGTCGGCAGATTGGGGGTGGTGGTGGTGGTGGGGGGGGGCCATGACGCTCGACGTCGCTTCAAGTTCGCTCGCTCGCCGCGTGTTTACCCCCCCCCCCCCCCCATACGGTCATCGCCGTTGTTTGTCTCATCAGCTGTTCTGTAACCCGCGCGGGGTGGCGGTGGCGGAGTGATGGTGGTAGTGGTGGTGGTGGTGATTATGGTGGTGGTAGTGGTGGTGGTAGTGGTGGTGGTGATTATGGTGGTGGTAGTGGTGGTGGTGGTAGTGGTGGTGGTGGTGATTATGGTGGTGGTAGTGGTGGTGGTGGTGGTAGTGGTGGTGGTAGTGGTGGTGGTGGTAGTGGTGGTGGTGGTAGTGGTGGTGGTGGTAGTGGTGGTGGTGGTAGTGGTGGTGGTGGTGGTATTGGTGGAGGGGGGGGGGGCCCGTGCAGGAGGATTGATGTCCGGAAAGAAACAAGCAAACGCTTCTTGAAATTTGCCGTCCGATTTCGGAGAACCGCGGCCAAAAGTCACCGCCGCCGTGGCTCAACGGCGATTGATGAACGATTTGCAGATCGCGTGCCAATCCACTGCCGGGTGAGAGCCCCCCACCCCACGTCGTGTTCTTTGTACGGCCTCGCCTCTCGGTTGAGTGAGTTTTAGCCAGGTCGCGACGCGGTGCCGACGCCACCCGCCATTCCCCGTCGCTGTGCCGCGAGACGGACGTCCCGCGGGGAAGCGGATTCCACAGAGCTACCTCTCGAGAGACGTTCTCCTTTGTCGAGCGACCTCTTGACCCGCGCGGCGGTCTAGGGCTTGCCCGTCGGGGTTTGTTCGACCATACTTCACCGCAGGGGTCGGTGTGGATTGGCGCGAGGCTTGGGCCGGGGACCGGTTCAGATGTCGCTCGTCACGTTGCCGGGATCGCGACTGGGGTGGGGGGGGCGACACTGGGTCCCAGAATGCAAGCGTGCGTGCTAAACACCCGTGCGTACATCAACTTCATTTTTTTTGGTTCATTGGCTTTTATTTAACCAGATGAGAGCCCTTTAATGTGGATGTGCTGAACTTCTTTCGCACCGTACGTAGCCAACCGTGCTCATTGGAGGTGTGGGGGAAGACAACAAAATATGGGTCTCTGTGTGAGTCTATGGGTCTCTGTGTGAGTCTATGGGTCTCTGTGTGAGTCTATGGGTCTCTGTGTGAGTCTATGGGTCTCTGTGTGAGTCTATGGGTCTCTGTGTGAGTCTATGGGTCTCTGTGTGAGTCTATGTGTCTCTGTGTGAGTCTATGTGTCTCTGTGTGAGTCTATGGGCCTCTGTGTGAGTCTATGGGTCTCTGTGAGTCTATGGGTCTCTGTGTGAGTCTATGGGTCTCTGTGTGAGTCTATGTGTCTCTGTGTGAGTCTATGGCTCTCTGTGTGAGTCTATCGGTCTCTGTGTGAGTCTATGGGTCTCTGTGTGAGTCTATGGCTCTCTGTGTGAGTCTATCGGTCTCTGTGTGAGTCTATGGGTCTCTGTGTGAGTCTATGGGTCTCTGTGTGAGTCTATGGTTCTCTGTGTGAGTCTTATCTCTGTATGAGTCTATGGGTCTCTGTGTGAGTCTATGGGCCTCTGTGTGAGTCTATGGGTCTCTGTGAGTCTATGGGTCTCTGTGTGAGTCTATGGGTCTCTGTGTGAGTCTATGTGTCTCTGTGTGAGTCTATGGCTCTCTGTGTGAGTCTATCGGTCTCTGTGTGAGTCTATGGGTCTCTGTGTGAGTCTATGG
Source organism: Petromyzon marinus (assembly GCF_048934315.1). NCBI lineage: Eukaryota > Metazoa > Chordata > Hyperoartia > Petromyzontiformes > Petromyzontidae > Petromyzon > Petromyzon marinus. The sequence goes on along the minus strand of NC_133729.1, from coordinate 424,618 downwards.
CTCTCTGTGTGAGTCTATCGGTCTCTGTGTGAGTCTATGGGTCTCTGTGTGAGTCTATGGGTCTCTGTGTGAGTCTATGGGTCTCTGTGTGAGTCTATAGGTCTCTAAGTGAGTCTATGGGTTTCTGTGTGAGTCTATGTGTCTCCGTGTGAGTATATGGGTCTCTGTGTGAGTCTATGGGTCTCTGTGTGAGTCTATGGGTCTCTGTGTGAGTCCATTTGTCTCTGTGTGAGTCTATGGGTCTCTGTGTGAGTCTATGGGTCTCTCTGTGAGTCTATGGGTCTCTATGTGAGTCTGTCTATGTGTGTATGTTGAACTTTTTTCACTCCGTACGTAGCCAACCGTGCTAATTGTAGAAATTCGTTTTTAAGCAAGATTTAAAAGTGCATAGCTCCATTGGCTTCCTAAAAGTAATTATTTAAGATTAATTGTTTCAAGGGGAGACCCCGTATGGATGGAAATGATTAAAAAAATTGCAGTTTGATAGGGGGCGGTCCCAAAAATCAAAGCTGTTTGGTTCACGGGTTATAAAATAACACAAACATACAGTGCCATGAACAAGGGCCATTGTCTGAAACGTCACCTATAATATCCATTTCCCGTTTAAGGCCACGTTGTTGTTGTTGTTGTTGTTTGACGGATCTGTTGAGATAGAGTTACGCTCAGTGCCTTGATTTTTTTTTTCTTCTAAATTCACAAATCCTATTTGGCGACGCCGCCGCTTATTGCGCTGGCTGTGTTGCACAGTTCACGGCAACAACACCAAAACATTCGTCCCTCGCACCATGTGGCGCTATTCGGACAGATACAAAGACAAAGATCCCCCGTATAGCCTTGGCCTATATCGCTACAATACATGTCGACACAATGTAATACTTACAATTCAAAGGAAAATCACGTAAACTCTCATATGCTTCCTTTAGATTGAACATGAAGAAATACAGTATTACTTGTTGCTACGCGGGGAGGTGCGTCGTGGAGAGGATGGATGGAGACGCGTCTTGGAGTTGGTGGAGTTGAGGAGCCGCACGTGCGTGGAGAAAGAATGGTGGAGCTGCTGCAGGGAAGCAGGGAGCGAGAGAAAGAGTGTGAGAGAGTGCAGCAGTAAACTTGACAGTGTACGATCACGACGAGAGAGTGGAAGAGTAAACTTGACAGTGTACCATCACGACGTGAGAGAGAGTGGAAGAGTAAACTTGACAGTGTACCATCATGACGTGAGAGACAATGGAAGAGTAAACTTGACAGTGTACCATCACGACGAGAGAGAGTGGAGGAGTAAACTTGACAGTGTACCATCACGATGAGAGAGACAGTGGAGGAGTAAACTTGACAGTGTACCATCACGACGTGAGAGACAGTGGAGGAGTAAACTTGACAGTGTACCATCACGTGAGAGAGAGAGAGTGGAGGAGTAAACTTGACAGTGTACCATCACAACGTGAGAGAGAGTGGAGGAGTAAACTTGACAGTGTACCATCACGAGAGAGACAGTGGAGGAGTAAACTTGACAGTGTACCATCACGATGAGAGTGGAGGAGTAAACTTGACAGTGTACCATCACGAGAGAGACAGTGGAGGAGTAAACTTGACAGTGTACCATCACGATGAGAGAGACAGTGGAGGAGTAAACTTGACAGTGTACCATCACGAGAGAGAGACAGTGGAAGAGTAAACTTGACAGTGTACCATCACGAGAGAGAGACAGTGGAAGAGTAAACTTGACAGTGTACCATCACGAGAGAGAGAGTGGAGGAGTAAACTTGACAGTGTACCATCACGAGAGAGAGACAGTGGAGGAGTAAACTTGACAGTGTACCATCACGATGAGAGAGAGAGAGTGGAGGAGTAAACTTGACAGTGTACCATCACGACGAGAGAGACTCAGGGATGAGTTGTCTGTGCACGCGAGATGCCGTCCGGTGTAGCACGCCGGTTATTGTACCGCACCGGCTGCTGGCAACGCAATGGGGTCGCGGTGCCAGGTGGTGGGTATGTCGCTTTGCGTGCGGAGTTATTCCGACAATTGCCTCGTGTGCGTCGACAATAGGTCGAGATGCAAGGAGCGTGTTGTTCCGAGGATTGCCTGCGTATACTTTACGTGACGTTTCGGTCGAGTGGCCTCCATTCTTAATAGCAGATAAATAGAGGGGCCGGTGGAGAGACAGAGTGGAGTTCCTTCAAAAAAACTCACGTGTTTTTACTGCAAGCTTTGCCTGTAACTTAGGATTTAAAAGGCAGTTTTGTCGACCTATTGGATTACTGTGCAATCATTATTTTCATTGCTTGCTTTTATCAAAGTTCTTAACTTTATTGGAATTGACAGTATTGTTATTATCAACTTTCTGTTTCGCTTACATTTTATCTATACTTGGGAGTGTAGTTGTATTATTATGTCCAGCGCTTTGAGATACTTCAAATATGACAGGCAGTTCATGAAATAGAGGTTGTTATTATTATTTCACCGTGGGGCCTGGATAAGAATCAAATTTTTGCAGATGTTTTCTGATGACCAGTTTTGTTTTTAAACGGGGGTGTGAATAGTTGCCGAATAGTAGCTGTCGAATAACGGACAAACGATTCATTAATAAAGAGTATTCCTAGTAAATCAACATGATTTGTAAAAACAAAAAAGCACAAATATAAAATGTTGCTGAAACATTGCATTGTGGGACAGATGTGTTCTTCAAGGGAGACCTGGGGGGCGGGGGAGGGGGGTGATTGTGCACAGGTGAGAAACCGAAATAAATGAAACAATTTGTTCTTTGTACAACACGAGAAGTAACAAACATTCAAAATCGCACATTGCGTGCGCAAGGGAACGCAGCAACAACACGGCATGGAACACGTGACAAGCAAATGTCCGGAGGATTACCCGCCCACACACGATAACACGCGCCAACACGCACCCACACGCGCCAACATGCGATAACACGCGCCAACACGCGCCAACACGCGCCAACACGCGATAACACGTGCCAACACGCGCCAACACGCGCCAACACGCGCCAACACGCGCCAACACGCGCCAACACGCGCCAACACGCGCCAACACGCGCCCACACGCGCCAACACGCGCCAACACACGCCAACACACGCGCGCGCTCGCACAAAATGTGAATTGCCATCGAGGGACGTTTCATGGCTGGGTCGAAGTCGGTCGCGTGCCAAGAAAAACTAGCCCCTGGGGCGGCCCTCTTTAGTGCTTGCAAGGGGACCGTCGGCTCATCTCGTCGGGGCGATCTCCTCTCTCTCGTGCGCCTGTAGAAGTCTCTCGTCCGTCGTACCTTCGCCGCACGGGCGGCGATGATTCACCCGGCGGAGGTGGCCATCGCCCTTCCCTAACCGTCGTTGCATCGAGCAGCCCTGAAATGCAATGCAACCGTTTCAGAAATTGAAGACGAAATGAATTAACTTTTTTTTTACTGAAACGAAAAAACTCAGGATTTAATTTTTTTGTGTTTTGCGCTCCGGGCCATTATTATTTCACGTTAATCGTTTTTTCTCCCCCACCACCACCACCCACCACCACCACCCACCAGCACCACCACCACCCACCAGCACCACCACCAGCACCACTACCACCCTTCCCTCTCTTTCGAAATTCCACGCAAGGGCGTTATTAGCCGCGCGAGGGACGAAGCCGTTTGTGAGATTATTATCGCCAATGTTGCACACAATGCCACCATTATTACACGGGGCCTCTCGCAAGGTCACGATTTGAAAAGGAATTACTGACGCTTAAGCGTAACCATTTCTTCACATCTCTCGTCCATAATTCATTGAAAACGTAACCCGTCGGCTGGATTTCGCGTTTAAAAAAAATACATATACGGGGTTTTAAGTGGCGATATGTCGAGCCGCCAAGGCGTATCGATTGCCCGATCGGACGTCATCGTCCGTTCGCCCCAAATCTACGACTGTCACCCGATTCTCACGCTTGCCCCCCCCCCCCCCCCCGTGTGAGGCCACGTTCACTCTAAGCCGGCTCGCAGCCTGCGACTTGTCAAACTCTTATCGCTTCGTCCGTTGAGTTTTAGTTTTCGTTTTTTAAAGCGGAAAGAGGTATGAAGGAGCAGCCCTGAAACTGCTCGCTCACGTCAGCTGCTGGCGGTACGGAGGGACCAGCGCTTAAGAGAACCCCCACCTCCCCCCCACGCTGACCAGACGGTTTGGAAGAGGACGTGGGAGTTCTCACACTTTACTCCCACCACGTGCCTCCTGCCGTACCCCCGGCTCCCCAGCCAAAGTCGGCGCAGCAAATTGTGGACCGCTATCGTCTGTCCCCGGGATAGAGTGTTGCCCCCTTGCACACGTGATCCGCTCCTGGGTCTCCCCCACGTCGACTCGGCCTCAGACGGGTACCCGGTGCGGTGCGTGAACATCGCCATCTCGGTGAGACGAAGGTGGCCGTGCCGGCCTTCATCGGCGCCGCTCGCTAATGGCGACCTTTGTCTTTGTGTGCCACACAGGGCTGGCAACGATGGCCGACCGCCACCCGGCGCGGGTTTTCCCGCGCCTGCTGCGTGAGTACGGAGGAGGCGGCCGCGACGGCGGTGACGGCAAGGAGGAGGCCGGCGCTGCGAGACCGCCGCGGCCACCGCAAGGCCGTGTCAAGCTGGGAGAGGCCCTGGTACGAGCGACCCGCGCCCTCGGTGAGTTCAAAGGCCGCCCCCGGCCACGTCCGCCGCTTCCGAGTGGTCGGCGATGTCGGCTGTGTGTGTGTGTTGAACTTCTTTCGCACCCTACGTAGCCAACCATGGCAAATCGGAGGTGCGGGGGAAGGACAACAAACTGTGGGTCTCTGTGTGAGTCTGTGCCTCTGTGTGAGTCTATGGGTCTCTGTGTGAGTCTATGGGTCTCTGTGTGTGTATGTGTGTCTCTGTGTGAGTCTATGGGTCTCTGTGTGAGTCTATGTGTCTCTGTGTGAGTCTATGGGTCTCTGTGTGAGTCTATGTGTCTCTGTGTGAGTCTATGGGTCTCTGTGTGAGTCTATGTGTCTCTGTGTGAGTCTATGGGTCTCTGTGTGAGACTATGGGTCTCTGTGTGAGTCTATGGGCCTCTGTGTGAGTCTATGGGCCTCTGTGTGAGTCTATGGGTCTCTGTGAGAGTCTGTGTTTCTGTGTGAGTCTATGAGTCTCTGTGTGAGTCTATGGGTCTCTGTGTGAGACTATGGGTCTCTGTGTGAGTCTATGGGTCTCTGTGTGAGTCTATGGGCCTCTGTGTGAGTCTATGGGCCTCTGTGTGAGTCTATGGGTCTCTGTGAGAGTCTGTTTCTGTGTGAGTCTATGAGACTCTGTGTGAGTCTATGGGTCTCTGTGTGAGACTATGGGTCTCTGTGTGAGTCTATGGGTCTCTGTGTGAGTCTATGGGCCTCTGTGTGAGTCTATGGGCCTCTGTGTGAGTCTATGGGTCTCTGTGAGAGTCTGTGTTTCTGTGTGAGTCTATGAGACTCTGTGTGAGTCTATGGGTCTCTGTGTGAGACTATGGGTCTCTGTGTGAGTCTATGGGTCTCTGTGTGAGTCTTTCCCACCGTACAGAGCCAACCGTGCTAATCCGAGGTGCGGGAGTGCGGCATTGCCGGTGATGTCGGCGACGGTGAATGTGGAGGCACGGCGCGTTTAAATCTCGGAAGGCAACGCTCGTTAGACATTTAACAGAAAAAAATAATAGATGGCGACACCGAAGAGGTGTGAGCAACGATAACAGTTGGCTGGGCCTGGTTCATTTCAAATCGCTGTCTCGACTCTTCAAACCGCGGTCTATTGCCGTAATTATTTTACCAGAATATTATTGAAATCCTTCAGAGGACGTGACGAAAAAATAACAACAGGTTATGCTGACATTTTATTAGGAAACACAAAAAGGTAGATTTACTGTTCGCCCTGCGATCACGGGGGGGGGGAGGGTCGTGAGCGTGACGGGGCTGCCTCTTGTTTTCCCCTTGCAGACCAGCGACGGCCTCTCTTACCGTATACGTACACATATATCGTTACATTTGTACATTTTTAAAGCGGCGATGTTTGAGAGCGCCTGTTTGACTGCGAGCGGCTCGCCGCGGCCACGCTACCCGCTGGGTTATTTTTTTTCTTCCCCAGACTAACTCCACATCCCTTCAAAAACTACTGATGCGGTGGTTAAAAAAATAATATATATCTGGCGCGGATTTCGTTTTCATGAACCCGGAGCGTTTTTCCATCTCGCCCACCACAACACCGCACCCCCCCCCCCCCGCCCCACCCCTTCCCTGTTCATTGCTGTGTTAACTTTTGTTTTGAATCTATATAAATGATATAATATAAGCGCATTAAAACAACATTAAAGTCAAGGTCGGGGCGGGCGGGAAGGCGGGCGGGTGGGCGGGCGGGCGGGTGGGTGATGGAATATTAAGAAATAAATGCGAAACGTTTGATCGGCACAACCTCCTGGGCGCCGCTACACATCCTGGCAAGGAAACGGGGCCGAGTTTATATGGCTCCAGAGCGGAACGCGCAGTCACGCTAACAAACAGCGGCACCAACAAAACACAAACGGCGCTGTAAATTGTAGCAGTGGCAACGGCACATCTGAGTTATTTCTTTAACCCAGTTTGTTTTCTGTGTTACTTTAAGAGCCTGGAAGTGGCCCAGTCAGTGTGGCAGCTGTGCCTCACCCCCCCCCCATGCCACCCCACCCCCTCCCCCCCAATAGACCACGAGACCTGACCATATATTGCTCTGAGGAAGGGTCATTGCCTGAAACGTCGCCTGTTTACAGATCCGGTGAGCTCCTCACACAATCACCTCCGGTTAATCCTACGATCTAAGACTCTAAAACTGTAAACTGTTTTTTTATTCTTTGTTTTTTTCGGTAAAGTCACGTAGAAAAAAAATGGCATGCGACTTTTCGATTGCAACACAAGCAATCATCATCAGGTACAAATGAAAGAGAAAACGAACCTAGTAAACTTAGAAATATAATGCAATACAACACAGAGAGTCTAACATAACAGTCAACACCCTACCTCGTTGATTGACGTTCTTCAAAAGATTGCTAAATTTGAGAGAGAGACAAAACACACACGGAGACACACAAGCAGAGAGAGATAACACAGAGACACACAGAGAGAGACACAGAGAGAGAGACACAGAGACACACACAGATAGACACACAAGCAGAGAGACATAACACAGAGACACACAGAGACACACACAGACAGACGCACAAGCAGAAAGAGATAACACACAGACACACAGAGACACACAGAGAGACACAGAGACACACACAAGCAGAGAGATAACACAGAGACACACAGAGAGAGACACAACATAGACGCACAGACAGACACACATGCAGAGAGAGATAACACAGAGACAACAACAACAACAACCGCCATTCGCCACTAAGTGGCGGTGACGTCACCACGACGCTTGTGCCAGGCCATGTGCACCTTGAGGCCACGTGAAGTGTCGAACGCCCGCGGGCAGGAGGTCACGGGGCAGACCCAGGTGCCACGGGTCGACTGACTGAGATGACTGGCTGATGCACCACCTGTGCCCCCTACTGTGCCAACCTGCTGTGCTTTAGCCACCCGGCGCTCCGCTCGTTGTTGTGAGCGTCGCTCCTCCGCCCTCCGTTGTTGTTGGAGGGCGACTGCCTCTAATTGCCCAGTAGCGTCCTTCACGAGCTCCTCCACAGAGGCCGATCTTGACACCGCTGGTACCAGTCATCGGCAAGTCCACTCAACTCCACTTCCTCTTGTACCACATCACTCCATCTCTTCTCTAGCCCGTGCCGCGCCCGTTTAGCCACCTCGATCCGGCCGAACAAAAGCTGTTTCGGCATGCGATGGCTGGGCATGCGGGCTACATGACCCAGCCAATGCAGCCTTGCCTGCCGGAGAAGCTCACTGATTGGACCGTGCCCAGATCTTTCAAGGATTTGTGAGCTCCTCACACAATCCGGCCCGGTTAAACCCAGGATGGATCGTAGGCAGGCCAGCCTAAATGTTTCTAACCGGCGAAGATGTTCCATTAGGGGGGTCCACGTTTCGCAAGCGTAGAGAAGGGAGGCAATGACCGTGGCCGAGAAGACCTGAAGCTTAGTGTGGAGCGACAGACCAGGTAGCTTCCACACAGCGTTACGCAACCGATGAAAAGATATTGCCGCTTGACTGATTCGGAGTGAGACCTCTGCTGTTAAACTGGAGCTGGTCATAAGCACACTGCCCAGGTATGGGAAATTCTCCACTCTCTCCACAACTGCCCCATCACCGATTGGGAGTTGTGGGGGTGGAGTGTCCGATGGTACAAAATACCCAGGCAGGTGCTTAGTTTTGGTGGGGCTAATGGTAAGGCCCCATCTCTTAGTAGCACGCTCCAGTCTCAGCAGCAGCGTCTCCAACTCCTCCTCTGAATGAGCAGCTATTACCAAATCATCGGCATACATAACGTGGTTGAGCAATAGGGAGCCATCCCTTGACCGCACCCGGGCATCGATCAGCCTCCAATTATATCTGTACCATATGGAGATTCCCCCGATACAGCTATTGAAGGCTTCACGAACTACGTGGTCAAAATAGATGTTAAATAATGTGGGAGCCAGTGGACATCCCTGTCGCACCCCAAGGTGTACAGGGAATGGCTCTGACTCCCGGCCACGTAGTTTTACCCGGGCCCGCTCACCATCATGAAGGTCCTTAATGATCGTGAGCAGAGGGTCAGGTACTCCAAAAGCACGAAGAACAACCCAGAGCCCAGGCCTACTGATGGCATCATAGGCCTTGACCAGGTCAATAAAGCAGAGATGTAGGTCTTGCTGGAATTCCCTACACCTCTGCTGTAGCAGATGGACAGAAAATATGGCATCTGTGCAGGACCGCCCTTTTCTGAAACCGCATTGGGGCTCCGCAAGCCTCTCCTCAGCGTGCCTGGCAAGGCGATGTTGAATATTCCTTGCCAGGACCTCTCCCGGCACACTGAGGAGTGAGATGCCCCTGTAGTTGTTACAGTCTGTGCGGTCCCCCTTCTTAAAGAGGGGGACCACCAGGGCATCCTTCCAATCCTGCGGAACCCGTCCAGTGGTCCAGACTGTTGTTATGATGTCATATAGGGCAGTCTGTGCACAAACGCCACCCTCCCTCAGCATTTCGCTTGGGAGATCATCTCTGCCTCGTGCCTTTCCTGGTCTCAGACTCCGGATCGCCTTCAGGACTTCCTCAACAGATGGCACCTCAGCCAGCCACTCACAGGGGGTGACTTCTTCCAATATTTGAGGCACCGCAGCCTCAGCAGGGTCATCCTCACTTTGTGCCACGATGTTTTCCTGGCTGAGGGATTTTCCCTCTCCCAGGACCTCACAGAAATGCTCAGCAAATCTGCAAACCTGTTCCTGGGGGTCGGAGATTGGATCACCGTTTTTTCCCCTAATGATGGTAATAGGTGTGGCGCTGCAGGTTACTTTTTTGATGGAGTTAAATAGAAATTTGTGATCACGGGCCACTGAGGCAGACTCCATCTCCTCAGCAACCTGCGACCACCACCCATCCTTGCAGCGCCTCACGGCTCTCCGAACCTCCGAGCGAAGGCTGCGGTATGCCTCCTCATTCTCTGACGTGGGATTCTGTAGCCGATGACCGTAGGCCTGTCGCTTTTTCTCAACCATCCTGAACACCTCTTCTGTCAGCCAGGGTCTCTGGGGAGGTCTGGACCGCGTACCCAAAGCAGCCATTGCAGCTGCATGAGTCACAGTCCTAAACCTCGCCCATTTACCCTCGACATCAGGAGGAGTCGGGGATGATGCCAATCCCAGCCGCAAGCGATGATGAAATTCTTGCTAGCAACTTTCATCAGATAACTGAGACCAGGCCACTTTACGTTGGAATGGGGTCCTGGGTGTACACCCACCACCAGAGTGGAAGAATGGCAGGCGCATCTTACAGATGACTAGTCGATGGTCAGAGGGCAGATCAGCTCCACGGTAGGTACTGGTATCAAGGACATGGGCTCGCATCTGCTGGTCCGTCACTATGTAGTCCAGCAGATGTTCTTGCTTGGACCCGGCATGCATCCATGATGTTGTGTGGATGCGCCGATGCCGGAACAGCGTGTTGGTAATTACAAGCCCATGGGCTGCACAAAAATCTAGCAGCCTCCTACTGTTATTATTGAGCTGATCTGGCCCATGCCCTCCAATCACTCCAGATCAGGTGCCAGCATCATGACCAACTCGGGCATTGAAGTCACCCAACATGATGACTCTATCCCGAGGGGCCACTTTAGCCAGCACCTGTGACAGGAGGTCATAGAAGGCATCTGATTCATCGGCTTTGCCTGCATCCCTCCACAGATGTTCGTCTTCGGTGGGGGCATAAGTAACCACGACCACCACTCCTCGCCTCCGGTTGATGGGAAGGCGAGCCCAAAGTAGCCTGGGGCTTACAGCTTCCCACACCTCACCGCCACGCTCCCACGTCCCCTTCATTCTTTTGTTCAAAATAAGAGCCACACCCTGTTGTTTGGCAGTCTGCTGCAGAGACACACAGAGAGAGACACACAACATAGACACACAGACAAACACACAAGCAGAGAGAGATAACACAGAGACACACAGAGAGAGACACAACATAGACACACAGACAGACATACACGCAGAGAGAGATAACACAGAGACACACAGAGACAGACACACAACATAGACACACACGCAGAGAGAGAGACAACACAGAGACACGCAGAGAGAGACACACAACATAGACACACAGACAGACACACACGCAGAGAGAGACAACACAGAGACACACAGTGAGAGACACAACATAGACACACGTACACACAAGTAGAGATAACACAGAGACATACAGAGAGAGACACACAACATAGACACACAAGCAGAGAGAGACAACACAGACACACACAGAGAGAGACACACAACATAGACACACAGACAAGCAGAGAGTGACAACACAGAGACACACACAGAGAGACACACAACATAGACACACACAAGCAGAGAGAGACACACACAGAGACATACAGAGAGAGACGCAACATAGACACACAGACAGACACATGCAGAGAGATAACACAGAGACACAGAGAGAGACACACAACATAGACACACAGACAGACACACATGCAAAGAGAGATAACACAGAGACACACAGAGAGAGACACACAACAGACACACAGACAGACACACAAGCAGAGAGAGACACACAGAGACATACAGAGAGAGACACACAACATAGACACACAAGCAGAGAGATAACACAGAGACACACAGAGAGAGACACAACATAGGCACACAAAGAAACAACGCTTCTGTGTCGAGGCCTTAAATAGAGAGAGAGGGGGGCAGAGAGAGAGAGGGGGGAGGGGTAGAGAAATTCGAATGTCAATGAGATATTTAGAGTTTTCCGTGACTGCAGGAAATAATAGAGCAACAACACCAGGACACACGGAGAGAGAGAGAAAACACACTTTATCAAACAAACTTAATAAAATTTGGAAATGTAATGCAATGCAACAGAGTCAGTCAACACACAATTAACGAATAGCCTGGTTGACTACGTTCTTCCAAAGATTGCCGAATTAGAAGTTCAGTGTGAATTTTGAGAGAGAGACAAGACACTGACACGGAGACACCAAGAGAGACACAAGCAGAGAAAGATAACACAGAGACACACAGAGAGAGAGAGAGAAAATAAACGTAAAACCTCCCCGTAGAGGTGGTTAATTGTTACCAGACAAAGCCCACTGAGCTACGTAGCTCTTTCTCAGAAGCGACCTGGCCCTCACAAACGACAGCTCAACAGAGTTGTCTCATCACATGGCAGTTGACAGCAGCCAAATGCGTTGGTTCTAAATGTGGAGGGGATGAACCGGAGGACCCGGAGAGAAATCCACGTGACCACAGGGCAAGAGGGACACGCAGACTCGAAATATACAGCAGCAGCAGGCGTCAGAGTTGGGATCAAATCTCCAACGTCCTGCGTACCAGGCGAGACAGTTAACATCTCCTAGCCACCGTGGTGATGATGAGAGACACGCAGACTCCAAATATACAGCGGGCGTCAGGGTCGGGATCGAACTCACGACCCCCTGCACACCAGGCGACGTAGTTAACATCTCCTAGCCACCATGGTGATGATGAGAGACACGCAGACTCCAAATATACAGCGGGCGTCTGGGTCGGGATCGAACCCACGACCTCCTGCACACCAGGCGAGGTAGTTAACATCTCCTAGCCACCGTGGTGATGATGATGAGAGACACGCAGACTCCAAATATACAGCAGCAGGCGTCAGGGGCGGGTTCGAACCCACAACCTCCTGCACACCAGGCGAGGTAGTTAACATCTCCTAGCCACCGATGGCTGGCTAGGTGGATCCCACACACGGCCCCAAATCCCTGTGTGATCCACCAACCCCTCCTGTTATCGATTGAAGGCGCCGCTTCAATTGTCTCGGTGCCGCCCGAGGTATGCGTAGCATCGGGAGCGGGGGAGAAGGGGGGCATTCCGAATTTCTGACGTGGCCAATAATGGTGAAATCAATTTTAACGAGTGAGGCATCGTATCGAGTAAGTTCGCTCTTATTTGCCGTTTCGGCCACCTTGGGCGCTCTGTCTCGTGGGGCGGCCAGCCCACGAGGTCGTGAGTTCAATTCCTGGCCCAGCCACGCTGGGCCCAGTTTGTTACTATCAGCTAGGTCTGGTCGCGCGCACCTGTGATGGAGCGCTTCGGAGGCGAGGGGTTGGGGCATCGCGTAGGGATTTGGGGCCTGCCTTAGGATCCACATCCCAGGTTTAGGCGGACGTGGTCGTGCGAGGAGGCGTAGGGATTCCCCTGTCGCCTGCCCCTGGTCGAGCGCTTTGGAGGCGAGGGGTTGGTGACCCCTCCCAATCCCAACACAGCCGCCACCAGGAGATGGCGGTGCAGCGACTGGATTGAATCCATCCGTGCGGCGCTCTGAATGCTATTCCCTCCTCGCTATAAGCGTGGGATTTGCTGCGGGAACTTTAGGTTTTCTACCCTCCCACGCACGAAGGAAAAAGCTCGGCAAATAGAATTGGCCGAACATCCCAACGTTCGGTACCGGTCCTGCTAAAGGGGCATCATCATAATCAATCATGTCTCTGGGGGGGTGGGTAAAACGAGCGCCGTCTGTTGCCTTGACGAGCGGTTTGAGGCTGGCAGCGCACTCGCTCCATGACAGCCTCCGCCACGGTGGCTTGGGGCCAATGCAGAACCTCGTTAAAGCAAGAAAGGAAATAATTACGCAGCGCACGCTCATAATTGTGTGTGTGTGTGCGGAGTGGATTGGAGTGGTTAGGGCAGCGCGGGGAGCGACGGTGCAGCGGTTAGCGCTACGCTGCGCTGCGAACCCGGCAACCCGATTTCGATTCCCGCTCACGGCCAAACACCGGTGACGATTATCTGAACCGGTCCTGGGCCTCCCCTAGGTCGACTCAGCCTCAAATGAGTACCTGGTGCGCTGTGTAAACATAGCCACTGGGGAGACAAAGGCGGCCGGGCGTGGGGCTGGCCACCCACTCCCCCTCGTGTGCCGTGCCGGCCTTCATAGGTGCTGCTCACTAACGGCGCTTGCCCAAACAGTCCGTTAAGGCTTTGTTTTGGTGAGGGCAGTGACGATTATCTGAGCCGGTGTTGGGCACTCCCCTAGGTCGACTCGGCCTCAAACGGGCACCCGTCATGGCGCCGGTCACACCACCACCTCGTCTGCCACGCCGGCGAGCAGCACTTGTCTCGGCAGCCTACGTAGGCTACACGGGGACCTTTGCCTTTTGTGTGTGCGACACAGACAAAGATCCCCCGTATATCCTTTCACGGACTGTTGGTGGGACAAGTGCTGTTAGCGAGCAGCACCTATGAAGGCCGACACTGTGGCACACGAGAGGGTCGGGTGACCAGCGTCACGCCCGGCGGCCTCTGTCTCCCCAGAGCTGATATTCACACGCCGCACCGGGTGCTCGTTTAAGGCTGAGTCGACCTAGGGGAGGCCCAGGACCGGTTTCAGATAATCGTCACTGATATTGGTCGTGAGCGGGAATTGGACTCGGGTCGCCGGGTTCGTAGCGCAGCGTAGCGCTAACCGCTGCACCGCCGCTCCCCACTTGTAACGCACACAACTACAGCGCCATAACAGTGCTCTGCTGTCTGTGTTCAAATCTGGGTCATTTCCAGTGCTTGATTTATTCCGCCCACCCCCCCCCCCCCCCCTTGTCTATGACTGCTTGTCAAGCCCGTTGCTATATAAAGCAAAGTGTGTAATTATATATAGAAAGATCGTAGACCTCATTACGCTTCTCAAACTTCAGGACTTAACAGTGCTAAGTCGACAACGTTGCCGGTTCAATTTGCCGATCGCGATTCCAGTTTTTTTTTTGGCCAAAATCCATTCGGCTCGGTTAAAAAAAAAAAAAGGGGGAGGTGGGGGTTGGGGGGTAACCCTCAAGGTCGCCGGCGCTGGCGTCTGCGTTGCGATGCCGTTGCAGAACAAATAACTAAATAAACAAAACCTTCATTAAGTTGGCTGTCGTGCTCGCCGCTCGGAAAATTAACAGCGTCCCGTATTGAAAGTCGCGTGTGAACGCCGCCTCCCAGTCCCGTCTCCATCCCACCACCGCCGCCCGCTCAACTCGCGGACGTCATCGCAGAGCCGCTGCCCAGGCTCGGGGGGGGGGGGGCGCCCCCCCTGTCCTCGCGTGGACTCCCAACAACGGGCCCAAGGTCAAGGGTCACGCGGCCGTTTCCCTTCCAAGCGAGCAAAACAAAACAAAAAACGGGTTGCTCGTTTCACGCGCTCGCGTCCGTTGCGTTCCACTCGGCGGTGGCTTGGGCTGAACCTTCACCCAGCAGTGGATAGGTCACGGGGCTCGACGGTGATAGCTGATGATGGTGGCGATTCCAGGCGTGCGGTCTTTGCGAGCGACGCATCGTCGTGGCGCGTTGCCCTCGGCAGGTGACGCCCGCGGAGCGTCAGAATCTAGGCTGGAGGAGTCCGACCGGGCTATGAAGTTGTCTCCCTTTTTGCACAGATGCTTCCTGGAGCCTCTGGTCCACGTTAGCGAGACACTGGGGCACGCACGGCAGCAACACTGCACGGAGCGTTGAAGGAAACCGGTGTGTGTGTGTGTGCGTGTATAGTAGGCAACGAATCAAGCGTGGTTCTTCTTCATAGCGCGTGAACATGAAAAAGGGCCATTGCCCGAAACGCCACCTATCATATAATGTTTTCCCTTTGAAGGCCACAGTGTTGTTATTATAAATTGTGCTTGTGCACCAATGCCAACGCAGCAGCAGCATCGCCAAATAATCTACGTGAAGTGGAATAACATTTGGCCGCCAAAGTGTGTTCATGGCGCGACAACCGAACGGAGAGTGTTAGAAAGAAAATAACAAAAAAGCACGACGTTTCGGCCACAACGCAAGTGGCCTTCATCAGGTGAAGGGACTGGACTGTCCAGAGGACAGCGTTGGAGTGAAGACAGCAAGCCCAGGTCGCGTCCTTTAAGCTGTGTGGGAGGAAACAAAAAAAACGCCTTGACAAAGGAATTAGCATAAAATGATGTACTGGACCGGCACGGTGGGGGGGGGGGAGTTTATTTTTACCTACGTGACTTTACCGAATAGAACCAAAGAGTATGGATCCTTGCAGTCACAAAAGCTTCAAATCTAGAAAAGGAGAGTGTTAGCCCTCGGACAAGACATTCACCCGAATTAGGTGACAAACCACATTTATTGCAACGGGATTTAGTTTCCTGGAAGGTCGATCAAAGTTGTGGGCACTGCGGGGGCGGGATGTTATCTCCCTCGCCTGGTACGCAGGAGGTCGTGGGTTCGATCCCGACCCTGTACACTTGGGAGTTTGCGCGTCCTCCCGGTGGTCACGTGGATTTGTCTCCGGGCCCTCGCGTTTTTCCCTCCACGTTCATAACCGACATCACGCGTCTGGAGTATCTGGCCGCTGTAACGTTTCCACGTGACGATGATGACTAAGCCACTTCGCCGAGCGATCGGTTGCTATGGCCGGGTCGCGTGTTATGAAGAGCTACATTGCTCGGTGAGGCCTCACCTGGTAAGATGAAAAAGTTTGTAAGTTCATTCGCAAACTGGTGAGAACCCCAAGACACAAGGGACAGAGCTGACCTGCGTCCAGAGGGCACGCGACCGCTCGGCTGACACCATCGGTCCCACGGCACTTGAGGAACCCCGTTTTTAACTGTGGGCGCCCTCCAACCTACACCTGGGATTCAAACCCAGGCTTCTCAGCTGCGCTGGCTCATTCCTCTGAACATTTGCGCTCGCTCCACCCTGAGCCACCCGGAGCCTCCTCCTACGAAAAATTAAATTCAATCGCGCTCGCTCGGGCGTTAACCATGAAGTCGAGGACCCCCCCCCCCCTCTCTCTTCACGTCTCCCTCCCTCGCTCTCCCTCTCCCGTCGCCTCTCCATCGCCGCACGACATTCTAATTGAATTTTCCGTACAGCGTTAACGATTTGTAAGTGCGCGGGCGACAGGGGCGGCGTCGCCGTGCTGTTGAGGTCAAAAATCGAATTTGCGATTGCGTGAGATTCTGCCAGGATGGGGGGGGGTCGGGGGGGGGGGTGCCCTGGGCACTTCACGCTACGCACGGCAGGAACTTGCACTAATTGCTTTTTTTGCAAAAGGCACCGTGGCCGTGATCGTAATTTGCATTGAGAGGTGTTTTCTGAAATTCTGTCGCCTTTGCGTCGGACTTTCGTCCCAGGCCTCATTAGGAACAAGAATTTCAATTTCCGCCCCGGGATTTTTTTTCAGAACGCGAAAGTTCCATGGGTGAAGTAATTTAATAATTGTTATTTTTTTTTTTGCTCGCGATTAACGAAACGGTATTACAAATAAAAACACACCCCGCTCAAAGTGTATTAATGGTATCGGAACGGCTTACAGGCAAATGCAAACATTGAATTTGTTCTGCAAGTATGCGTGTTGAACTTCTTTCGTGCCGTACGTTGCCAACCGTGCTAATTGGAGATGCTGGGGAAGGACGACAAACAGAACACGAAAAGCAGCTCTAAAGGAATGAGTTTGTCAATCTAGAGTAGTGGTTCTTCTTAACCTGGGGTGCAGATGCCCTTTCTGGGGGTAGCGAGGCGTTGCCAGATTTTTTTTTAGAAGGTAAATCATCGAAAACGCAATTTAAGCACGGGCACGTTAAGTTACAACTTGACTTTGGTTCATCTAAACCCCACGTGGTTACTAACGTTGCATTCTTGAACGATTGAGAACCAAAGGGGTGCAAGGCTACAGTAAAGGTTAACAAGCGCTCATCTCGATGACTATTTGAAAGTGCATGGCTCTGGAAGGAAGATCGTTCCAGAAGCGCACCACTTGTCAAAAGCACGCCTGTGTCCCCCACAATCATCGAAGGAAAGGGGGAGGGCGGGAGGGAGGGAGAGAGGGCGGGAGGGCCGGAGGGCCGGAGGGAGGGCGGGAGGGCCGGAGGGAGGGAGGGCCGGAGGGAGGGATGGAGGGAGGGAGGGAGGGCGGGAGGGAGGGAGGGAGGGAGAGAGGGAGGGAGGGAGGGCGGGAGGGAGGGAGAGAGTGAGGGCGGGAGGGAGGGAGGGAGGGAGAGAGGGAGGGAGGGCGGGAGGGAGGGAGGGCGGGCAGGCGGGAGGGAGGGAGGGAGAGAGGGAGGGAGGGAGGTAGGGAGGGATGGAGGGAGGGATGGAGGGAGGGCCGGAGGGAGGGCCGGAGGGAGGGAGAGCCGGAGGGAGGGAGGGAGGGCGGGAGGGAGGGAGGGAGGGAGGGCGGGAGGGAGGGAGGGAGGGAGGGCGGGAGGGAGGGAGGGAGAGATGGAGGGCGGGAGGGAGGGCGGGCGGGAGGGAGGGAGGGAGGGAGAGAGGGAGGGAAGGAGAGCCGGAGGGAGGGAGGGCCGGAGGGAGGGAGGGAGGGCGGGAGGGAGGGAGGGAGGGAGGGAGGGAGGGAGGGGAGGGAGGGAGGGAGAGCCGGAGGGAGGGAGGGCCAGAGGGAGGGAGGGAGGGCGGGAGGGAGGGAGGGAGGGAGGGCGGGCGGGAGGGAGGGCGGGCGGGAGGGAGGGAGGGAGGGAGGGAGGGAGGGAGAGCCGGAGGGAGGGAGGGCCGGAGGGAGGGAGGGAGGGCGGGAGGGAGGGAGGGAGGGAGGGAGGGAGGGGAGGGAGGGCCGGAGGGAGGGAGGGCCGGAGGGAGGGATGGAGGGAGGGAGGGAGAGAGGGAGGGCGGGAGAGAGGGAGAGAGGGAGGGAGGGAGTGCGGGAGGGAGGGAGGGAGGGAGGGAGAGAGGGAGGGAGGGAGGGAGGGAGGGAGGGAGGGATGGAGGGAGGGAGGGATGGAGGGAGGGAGGGAGGGCGGGCGGGCGGGAGGGAGGGAGGGAGGGATGGAGGGAGGGAGGGATGGAGGGAGGGCCGGAGGGAGGGCCGGAGGGAGGGAGAGCCGGAGGGAGGGAGGGAGGGCGGGCGGGAGGGAGGGAGGGAGGGAGGGAGGGCGGGAGGGAGGGAGGGAGGGAGGGAGGGCCGGAGGGAGGGAGGGAGGGCGGGAGGGAGGGAGGGAGGGAGGGAGGGAGGGAGGGCGGGAGGGAGGGAGGGAGGGAGGGCGGGAGGGAGGGAGGGCGGGAGGGAGGGAGGGAGGGCGGGAGGGAGGGAGGGAGGGAGAGAGGGAGGGAGGGAGGGAGAGAGGGAGGGAGGGAGGGAGGGAGAGAGGGAGGGAGGGAGGGAGGGAGGGCGGGAGGGAGGGAGGGAGGGAGGGAGGGAGGGAGGGAGGGAGGGAGGGAGGGAGGGAGGGAGGGCCGGCACCCCTAGATTCTCTGGCTGCTTCCAACACGATCCGGCGGTCCCCGGGCCGATCCGGCAAAACCGGCAAAAGCCGCTCCAAATGCAGAGTCTTTGAGATTAGAGTGGTAAGTACGGTACAGTAACTTTTTTAAGGCGGGGGAATATTTATTTTCGTCCAATTGTATGTTTATTTATGCCAATTGCACATAGAAAACACGAAAAACATCTTCACAACACCTAAAGTATAATGTGCTGCAAGCATTTAAAAATAATGATTAGTTGCAGGAATCCATACTCTTTGTTTCTTTCGGTAAAGTCACGTAGGTAATGGTTAGTCGTGATTATGCGGCGTTTCTTCTCAATCTGGCGCCCCCCCCCCCGAAGCCGCCGGATAATCGATGATCTTTAGTGCCTACCATTAATGGAATTTTCTCTATCCGGACTAGTTAGTCTCATGGAGTCTGACGTTTCTCTTTCACGAGGGTCCCGCGCTGGGAAGCTTGGCCACGAATGTCCACGAGCGAGACTTCGTTTGTCCCTGCGCGGGAGGAATCCCGGGAGCCACGCGGAGAGGGGCCGATATCTGCACGACGCTGCGACGCGCCAAAGCTCCCTCTGGATTTGAGTGTCCGCTGCCAGTCGCCCGTCCAATTACCGGCCAGGCTCGGGGGGTCCCTGCTTGGCTTCGTGGTAACGGCAGCAGTCGCCCCCTCTGTAGGGGACTGACGAAGTGCCACAGTTGTGAGCCCCCCACGCCCCCCCCCCTCGTACGTGCGTCTGGTCCCGTTCAATCGGCCGCTTGTTTGAACCGGGGGGGGGGGGGCTGGAGGAGGGAGGGGGGCGGGGGAGTGGTGGGAGTGGCGGTGCTGACCTCCCGCGGAAAGCGGCGGGTCCCGGTAGAGCGTGAAGCAAACTCGCCGAACCTCCTCCGCGAGGTTAATTGCCGAGCTCGCGACGTTCCCACGTAACCTCTAAACCCACGGGCCCCCCTCGCCCCCACCCTCCTCGCTGCTCCCCCCCCCCCCCCAATTTCTATATTTTTGTTTCTAGTGGTAGTCATAATACGGCCGCATTCGTTCATGACTTGACAGCTTCATAAATTCGCCCGCGTCGGGCGAAGGGGGTGTACAAACGCGCATTTTAAACGTCAGACGCGAAAGTTAACATTGGTCATGGAAGCCGACTGCCGTGGGTTGAAGAGGGCGGTGTCAGGAGATAGCGACGGAAGCGACGACACTGACGCTGATGTGCGGGCGCAGTGAGAGCGGGTGAACTCCACAGACGACCGGAGCTGCGACAGTGTCTCTGTGTGAGTCTGTGGGTCTCTGTGTGAGTCTGTGGGTCTCTGTGTGAGTCTGTGGGTCTCTGTGTGAGTCTGTGTGTCTCTGTGTGAGTCTGTGGGTCTCTGTGTGAGTCTGTGGGTCTCTGTGTGAGTCTGTGGGTCTCTGTGTGAGTCTGTGGGTCTCTGTGTGAGTCTATGGGTCTCTGTGTGAGTCTGTGGGTCTCTGTGTGACTCTGTGGGTCTCTGTGTGAGTCTGTGGGTCTCTGTGTAAGTCTATGGGTCTCTGTGTGAGTCTGTGGTTCTCTGTGTGAGTCTGTGGGTCTCTGTGTGAGTCTGTGTTGCTCTGTGTGATGTGAGTCTCTGTGTGAGTGAGTCTATGGGTCTTTGTGTGAGCCTGTGGGTCTCTGTGTGAGTCTGTGGGTCTCTGTGTGAGTCTATGGGTCTCTTGTGTGAGTCTGTGGACCTCTGTGTGAGTCTGTGGGTCTCTGTGTGAGTCTGTGTTCCTCTGTGTGATGTGAGTCTCTGGGTCTCTGTGTGACTCTGTGGTTCTCTGTGTGAGTCTGTGTGAGTCTGTGGATCGCTGTGTGAGTCTATGGGTCTCTTGTGTGAGCCTGTGGGTCGCTGTGTGAGTCTGTGGATCGCTGTGTGAGTCTATGGGTTTCTGTGTGAGTCTATGTTCCTCTGTGTGAGTCTGTTGATTGCTGTGTGAGTCTATGGGTCTCTGTGTGAGTCTATGGGTCTCTGTGTGAGTCTGTGGGCCTCTGTGTGAGTCTGTGGGTCTCTGTCTGAGTCTATGGGTCTCTGTTTTAGTCTGTGGGTCGCTGTGTGAGTCTGTGGGTCTCTGTGTGAGTCAGTGGATCACTGTGTGAGTCTGTGGGACTCTGAGTCTGTGGGTCTCTGTGTGAGTCTGTGGGTCTCTGTGTAAGTCTGTGGGTCGCTGTGTGAGTCTGTGGGTCTCTGTGTAAGTCTGTGGGTCGCTGTGTGAGTCTGTGGGTCTCTGTGTGAGTCTGTGGGTCTCTGTGTGAGTCTGTGGGTCTCTGTGTGGGTCTGTGGGTCTCTGTGAGTCAGTGGATCACTGTGTGAGTCTGTGGGTCGCTGTTTGAGTCTATGGGCATTCGACTATGTAGGGAGTGAATCCCATACGACCGGAGCGGTGACAGAGAAGTGACTTTAACCTCGTTTTGTTCGAGAGCTTCTGGGCTCGACGAGGTAGGTGGGGTCGTAGGAGGAGGGGGTGGAGGAGGAGGGGGTGGAGGAGGAGGGATTGGAGGAGGAGGGGTTGGAGGAGGTGGAGGAGGTGGCTGGTGGCTGACCGGAGTCTGTGGGACGGGCCGTACGGTGGTACGGACCGCCGCCAACTTCACAAACCCACGCTGACCGCTGTAACGAGGCACGGCCAAAACAACCGCCCGTGGCGAACAACAGAGTCCACAACGAGGCCGCGATTGATCATTATTATTATTATTATTGTTGCGGTATTATTTGTCTGACGACAAAACGACTCCGCGAGCCCGCGGTGGGCCCTGCGTGCGCGACAGAAGGGCCGCCCTGAGCGGTTCTCCTGGCAGTGGCCGAGACTGCCACGGTCACGGGGCGCCGGTCGTCGTCGGTTCGATTTGCGAGTCGCAAAGCGACGTCAGCTTTGACTCTTCTTCAAGTTTCACGTCGCCGGAATTTGGAGCCACTCGAACTTTTTGCCGGGAGTGGAGGCCATTTGGTGGTGGCAAGGGCAGCAGCGGCCGCTGCTGCCCTTGCCACGCGGGGAAGCGCGCACGTGCGCTGCCTGCGTTTGGCCCCGGGTGCCCCAGTCTCTTGTGATTCTATTGTACGCGCGAGCGGGCGGGCGTGCGTGCGTGCCGCCTTATTGGCGGGCGCGGTTTAACGCCGGTTGGCGTGAGGCCTGACCTGAGCCGGAGTCGACCCTCGTTAGGATAAACAGCGGGGAAGCTGTTGGTGGGGGCACCGCCGGGTGGGGGCGGAGGAGGGGGGGGGGGGGTGTTCGTTGAGTGGCGGCAGGAGGCAGAGGTGGACGACCGCGTGGCCACGTGGCGGAGGAGACTCGTTTGGGTTTTACAATAATTTTTTTCTTCCGCGCAAATTTCACCAATCAGCCGCACCGTGCCACCACCCCCCCCCCCACCACCCCGCCCCCTCCACTCTGCCTCCCCCCCCCCCCCACCGACAACAAGGGGTCGGTCCTTGAGAGACGGCGAAATTGCACCCGCCGCTGCTGTCACCTGTCACGTGGCATTTTCATAGAGAAGCTGAGCAGAAACACGGGGGGAAGGGTTTGGTCCGCACACCACTCTACCGCCTTGACCCAGCCCGGAGGGTCAAAGCAAAGCCGGAGAGGCGCGACGGGCCCCCCAATCCCCCCCCCCCCCCCACCGCGTGCGCCAGGCTGCGGAGACGTTCCGTTCACCCTGCCGTCCCCCGGCTTTGCCAAAGGGCGCGAGGGTCCAGCCCGGGACAAAGGAGACGTCCGCGACCTTGCCGTACCGTCGCAAGGTCTTAAGCGAGACGATTATAAGCAGTGCGCCGTCTTATTATCGCGAATTACCGTTGCCCGTTCTTTACTCTCTCCGGAACGTGGGAACGCCGAGAGCCCACGTCGGCACGTCGGCAATTCAGCCGAGTGCCTCGACTCTTCGCCAATTGGCGTTCTCACGTTGTGCGCCGCTGGGCGGCGGGGGGGGAGGGGGGGGTGACCCATCCTCGCGAGATCCCCTGACTGGATATCGAAACCTCAGCGTCGCGCTGAAATATTTTGCCATTCCTGCGCACGACAGCGAGTCGAGGACGAGGTGTGACTGCGAATTAACGATTGTCGTAAGGGCGGCAATAATTGAGCACGCCGCTGCCAGCGCACTTTTTGGACGAAGGCCGCCCCGCACAGTGTGAGCCCTGGGGTTTTGCTCGACCATACTTCACCACGCTGGTCAGGTTGGGTTGCTGAAGGGGGTTGAGGTGGGGGGGGAGAGTGGCTTGGCGCTCCGCCGCGCTGGGAAACCCGGCGGCCCGAGTTCGATTCCCGCTCCCGGCGCCAACACCGGTGACGATTATCTGAACCGGTCCTGGGGCCTCCTCCCCTAGGTGGCCTCTCATGAGTACCCGGTGCGGTGTGCAGTCAACATCGCCACCAGGGAGACAAAGGCGGCCGGGCGTGGTGCTGGCCACGCACCGCCTCGTGTGTGCCGTGCCGGCCTTCACAGGTGCTGCTCGCTAACAGCACTTGCCCCTACAGTCTGTTAAGGCTATACGGAGGGGTGGGGGATCTTTGTCTTTATGGGCGCCAGGGTGGCGCGATGTTATCTACCTCACTTGGTACACAGGAGGTCGTCGGTTCGATTCCCATCCTTGACGCCTGCTGCTGTACATTTGTAGTTTGCGTGTCTCTCTTTCTGCCTGGGGTCGCGTGGATTTTTCTCCTGGTCCTCCGGTATATCCCCTCCACACTTAGACTCGACGTCACGCGTTCAGACACTTTGGCTGCTGTACATATCCACACGATGAGCCCAGTTTCGATGAGCGGCTCAGTGGGGCCTTAACTGATCAAATAAAACAGTTTAGAAATAAAAATAGTTTGGAGAGTGGGTGTTAGTTAGTCAGGGTTGTTAGGGTCAGTGGGAGTGCAAAGTCCTTATGGCCGGTCAAGTTCAAAGTTCAAGTTGTGTTTTGTTTAGCCAGATGAGAACTCGTGGGAGACCAGCGTGGAGTCATTTGCGAGCGCGACCCGGGTCACCGACATGTCGGAAGCAAAACGAATAAAGCACAGCAACGCGTGGCAAAGTGAAATAAGAGCGTGACAACCGGCGGCGTCCCGTGAGTAAATCGGCGTCAGAATAATGAATGCCCCTGTCCAGCGCAAGTTGGCTTGGGCAAAGTTATTCGTAGGGCGATCGTAGTGCAAATGAAAAATAAAAATAACATTGAAATAATTCCAGAGGGTGACTTTTAGTAGTAACATGTAAAGGAAGAAGGTCGTAATGTACGGCGAATCGTCAGCCAATTTAAGAGTTGGGCAAGTGCTGGTGTCTGGTCGGCTAGTTTGTAACAGGCTAGTAAGAAGTGGGCAAGCACTGGTGAGTAGTTGAATAATGTTACGTCGGTTAGAGGGTAGTTTCCGCTACTAGTGGATTGTCAGCCAGTTGGCTTTAACAATAATGGACCCACTGTCCTTGACACCTGATTGGGCTGCTCCAGAGCGCGCCTCCTCTATGGCCTTGTCTCGCCGGTGTTAGACCAGAGGAACGCCTGAAGGCGAACCGCACAAAGACATTATAACCGCGCGAGCGTGCAAAACTTGATGCCTTGTGATCGGCGTGTATTTGGTGTTTGAACGTCTTCCCTTCCCAAGCTCCCTCTCCAAAGCTCTGTGGTCCTCTCTATATCTTAAAGGTTGTTATCGTCCAGTTAACGAGTGCTTACACGTGGGAGGAAACCGGAGCACCCGGTGAAAGCCCCACACGTGCGAGGGGGAAACGCTCGATCCATTTGTTCAGATAGAATATGTGCAGTCCCCACTATTGCTGTACCGCCTTCGCCTAGCAAGCCAGGGTACGGCGACTCTTTGACGCCCACGGGAAAGGAGTTTCACAACATCTGTATGTGTGCGTGGTGATCCCACCCAACCCTCGCTGCTGCCACCACAGTGCTGGAGGATTACAGGCGGCCACGTGCAACGTAGCCACCATGGCCCGGCTTGTGACGATCCCAACCAGGGCCATGAGAATGAGAATATTTCTAGACATATATACTGGGAGGAATCCGATGAGCTATGAAGCTCTTTTTTCACAGATGTCCAGTCGGGGCACGGGGTCAGAACATTACAACAACACCATACAAGAACACGATGTGTGTGCAAAGTAGAGGGAAGGTCAACTAATCACAATTAAAAACATAAATACAAATTTAACTTAACTATAATTTTTTTTATCTTACCAGTTAAAGCCCACTGAGATGTCGAGCTTATTTTTCAGAAGCGACCTGCCCATCACAAATGATGGCTCAGCGAAGTGGCTTGTCGTCGTGTGGACATTTACAGCAGCAAAAATATCTCAATAATCTTAAACCCGTGTTTTGTTGAACGTGACGACTCCGGAGAGTGACTGCACACGCTCAACAAAAGACCCAACGTAAAATTTGGTTCCATATATCATTTGGCTAAATCGCAGCTCTTGAGACTAAAAAAAGAAGTATCGTTTCAACCATTGGGCTGGTAACAGAATGCTGCCCTCTGTTGCTGTTACGCATCAGGGTCTGCTCGCAAGACGCGGGGCACTGGGATGTAGCTCTGTGATGTCCGCTTCCTTGCGCAAGGGGTCGTCACGCTGCTCTGCTGGAGGCGCCGAGCGAATTGTTCGTCCAGTGACACCGATAGAACAGTCGGGATGAAATCGAGGGCAGTTTTATATTCATATACACACACAAGAGGGCCAGAGGCCTAATAAGTGCAACGTTCGGCATATACGGCGATACATTTAGAATGGATTATAAGATGTAGTCATGACCGTGTAAAGTTTAACGACATTGTCTTGCGTTTCATAAATATTTGTTAATGGGGGATTTTTTTTGTGGTAATTTTTTTTTTAAACATCTCCAAATCAGATAGATGCAAGCGATCTTGTACATCTGTTTCCAGTTTCTCTGTCTCCTCTAGAGGGAGCAACAATAGTGATTAATGCCTCTTAGTGCTTACAGACACACGCAAACGCACACATGCACGCACACACACATGCACGCACGCACACGCACACACACACACGCACACACACGCACACACACATGAACATACACGCTCGAACACGCACACACACACACGCACACACACGCACGCACACATACACACACACCCGCACATACACACTCGCGCGCACGCGCACACGGCGTACAGAGGAGACAAGCACACGCTTAACTTCTAGTAACTTAACACTGAGTTTCACTTAACACTGAGTTTGACTTAACACTGAGTATCACTTAACACTGAGTATCACTTAACACTGAGTATCACTTAACACTGAGTTTCACTTAACACAGAGTTTCACTTAACACTGAGTTTCACTTAACACTTAGTATCACTCAACACTGAGTTTCACTTAACACTGAGTATCACTTAACACTGAGTATCACTTAACACTGAGTTTCACTTAACACAGAGTTTCACTTAACACTGAGTTTCACTTAACACTTAGTATCACTCAACACTGAGTGACACTTAACACTGAGTTTCACTTAACACTTAGTATCACTCAACACTGAGTGTCACTTAACACTGAGTTTCACTTAACACTGAGTATCACTTAACACTGAGTTTCACTTAACACTGAGTATCACTCAACACTGAGTATCACTCAACACTGAGTTTCACTTAACACTGAGTTTCACTTAACACTGAGTATCACTTAACACTGAGTTTCACTTAACACTGAGTTTCACTTAACACTGAGTATCACTCAACACTGAGTTTCACTTAACACTGAGTTTCACTTAACACTGAGTTTCACTTAACACTGAGTATCACTCAACACTGAGTTTCACTTAACAATGAGTTTCACTTAACACTGAGCATCACTTAACACTGAGTATCACTTAACACTGAGTATCACTTAACACTGAGTTTCACTTAACACTGAGTATCACTCAACACTGAGTATCACTCAACACTGAGTTTAACTTAACACTGAGTTTCACTTAACACTGAGTTTCACTTAACACTGAGTATCACTCAACACTGAGTTTCACTTAACACTGAGTTTCACTTAACACTGAGTATCACTTAACACTGAGTTTCACTTAACACTGAGTTTTACTTAACACTGAGTTTCACTCAACGCTAAGTTTAACTTCATAATGAGTATCACTTAACACTGAGTATCATTTACCACTGAGTTTCACTTAACACTGAGTATCACTCAACACTGAGTTTCACTTAACAC
Source organism: Petromyzon marinus (assembly GCF_048934315.1). NCBI lineage: Eukaryota > Metazoa > Chordata > Hyperoartia > Petromyzontiformes > Petromyzontidae > Petromyzon > Petromyzon marinus. The sequence continues at coordinate 397,611 of NC_133729.1, read as the reverse complement.
TGAGTATCTCTTAATGCTGAGTTTCACTCAACGCTGAGTTTCACTCAACGCTGAGTATCACTTAATGCTGAGTTTCACTTAACACTGAGTTTCACTTTACAGAGTTTCCCTTAACACTGAGTATCACTTAACACTGAGTATCACTTAACACTGAGTTTCACTTTACAGAGTTTCACTTAACACAGAGTTTCCCTTAACACTGAGTTTCACTTAACACTGAGTATCACTTAACACTGAGTGTCACTTAACACTGAGTTTCACTCAACGCTGAGTTTCACTTAACAGAGTTTCACTTAACACAGAGTTTCACTTAACACTGCGTTTCACTTAACACTGAGTATCACTTCATGCTGAGTATCACTTAACGCTGTTTCACTTAACAATGAGTTTCACTCAACGCTGTTTCACTTAACACTGAGTTTCACTCAACGCTGAGTATCACTTAATGAGTGACTCAGAGCCATTGAGTGACTCAGAGCCGTGGCCATTGAGTGACTCAGAGCCATTGAGTGACTCAGAGGCCTGGCCATTGAGTGACTCAGAGCCATGGCCAATGAGTGACTCAGAGCCATGGCCATTGAGTTATGGCTGAGTCACCGTTCACCAGCCGTTGTTGAGCCATGGCTCAGACCAGAGCCAGTGCGGAGGCTGAGTCGTGACTAAGAACACGCACCTCAGTGTAACTTTACCCTGGTGTAGTAATAATAATAACAACTTTTATAACAATGGCACTGTTATAAGCCCTCGCGATTGCCAGACATTGCCCTAACTTCCCATCCTGGGTTCCTTGTCGCCTGTTTTAATTGTCCACGTCACTGCGTTTAATACATTTCCCAGGTTTTTAAATGGTCATTCACAATACTGTTCCATTGCCAGGCAGTTACCTTGATGGGCAATCGGGGGTCACTTTCTTGAAGCTGTTGAACCCGTTTTTAAGAAGGCGTCGTCGTCATCAGCTACGATCTATTCACTGACAAATTTCGCACCCCCATGCCATGGGGGTCATTCCACCATACTTCACCGTTCTGGTCGGCGTGGCTCGACGAAGGGATTTGAAATATTGGGGCGGGGGGGGGGCGCGCGGGTGTACGTGGGTTCGTGGCCCTGGAGTAAAATTCTGGAAGTTGCTGCTTTCAGAGGGCATTGCCGCTAACCGCTGCACCACCGTTCCACCCAATAAATGGCTTGGATTTTGTGGGGGGGTGGTAGGTGCAGAGCAGGGGGGTTGAGTGGTGGAGGGAGGGGGGGAAGACGAAGGGTGTTGAGGAAGGGCCTCGGTGAGCTTTGGGCTTTTGGCAACGGAGTTCCCGGCGCCCCCGTGTCTCTCCGCAGCAGCAGCAGCAGCAGCAGGAGCTGCTCCGCAACAAACAGCAGCCTTTCATTTCCAGCTGCTCCCCCCCCCCCCCCTGCCCCGCCTCCTCTCGTAAGCTCTCCCTGATTGCCTTCAATTCCCTTGCAAACAAAGAAGCGGGGGGGGGGGGGGGGGGTGGTGGACGCGGTGCGATTGCGGTGCAGTGAAGGCTGGATCGGATCATGTGCGGGGGGCGGGGGGGGGGGCGGTGGTGGGAGTGGCGGTGGCGGGGAAGAGTGAGTGTCATTGTTTTGGCTGGGATGCGTGTGCACGTGCGCGCCGTGCGGTGCCGTACGGCGTGCACGCAGCGCCACATGAAAGGTCGCGAGCGGCGAGTCTGTTCCCAATTAGCTGCGACCTGTCGCTCACGCGCTCGCTTCGGAACGGGGCAACGGAAAGCGGAGTCGGGTTTGTTTGGAGGGGAGTGGGGGCGGGTGGCCTTGGTTTTTAACGAGGTGGTGGTGGTGGGCGGGGGGTGGGGGGGGAGGCGAGAGGAGGAGAGGCTTTTTTGGCCTCGTCGCGTAGAATGGGCCGTGGAGCGGCGGCGGGTGGGGCGGGGGCGGTCGGTCGGTCGGTCGGATGAATCGTTTGTGGCGACGTGCGAACGCGACGCTCGCTCGATCGGGAGAGAGCGAGCGAGCGAGACGGGGGACGAAGCACAGGCGAGCGGTGCAGGCAGCAGCAGCAGCAGCGGCCAGGCAACGAGCCGGCCCCAAATCCCCCACGCACCCCCCCCCCCCCCCCGCCCGAGAGCTCTGCAGTCCCCTATATGCGAAGGCAGTCAAGTTAGCGGTGAGCGTTCATGCACGTCGGACGAAATCGGAGCGCCCGGAGAATACCCCACGCGTGCGAGGGGACGACACTCGATCCCACGCAGATGGAACTGGCGGAGTCCACAATGGTTGTACCGCCTTCTCCTGGCGAGCCACTGGGTACGGCGCCTCCTCAGTGCCCCGCGGGAAAGGAGTTGGAACGGATGGAGCTTAGTCCACACTTTGCCGTGTCGCCTACTCGTGGTGAGCCACGGGTACGGCACGTCCTCGACGCCCGTGGGGAGGGAGTTTTCGGCACATTTGTGCGGTGATCCACCTACCCACGCCGCTGGATCACAGGCTGCCACGTGCAGCAGCAGCAGCGTAGCCGCCGCCACCGCCGCCACCGCCGCCCGGCTAAGAAGATTTCCCCACTTTCACAGTACCGGCGGCACGGTGTCCGAGCTCCCCGGTACGCGGGGCGAAACGTCGGACATCGTGCCGAAAAACACGAAAACGTGGGCACCGTACGGCACAGGCTTGAGCCGCAGAGAGATGCGGAGAAGTCTATCAATTTTGGTCTTCCGTTTCACTCGGATGTTTTGCAGGCACGCTTGCGAAGATCGTAGATTGCCGCGCGATAACAGAGAGGCGATGACGGTTTGTTGAAATCGTTATGTTTTTGATTATGACTCTTTGAAAAAGAGAGTACAACTGGAGGAAGTCTGCAGAGACGCCTGGTGGATAACTCCGCAGCGGTCACCAAAGCCTGAGCACTGGGCGGCAGGCCCCGCACTTTGGTGGGGGCGGGGGGGGGGGTCCGCACTTTGACGTCACGGCGTCTGATGTAATACCTCCAGTTTAGTTGGGCTGATGGTGGTCGTGGGGATGGTGGGGAGTGTAGCGGTGAGCGCGCTGCGCTACGAACCTAGCAACTCGGGTTCTACTCCTGCTCACGGCCGGCCAACACCCAGTGACGATTTTCTGATACGGTCCTGGGCCACCCCTAGGTCGACTCAGCCTCAAATGAGCACCCGGTGCGGTGCGTAAACATCGCCACTCGGGGAGACAAAGGCGGCCTGGGCGTGGTGCTGGCCACCCACCCCCTCGTGTGCCGTGCCGGCCTTCATAGGTCCCCGCTAACAGCACTCGCCCCTACAGCCTGTTTAGGCTACACGGGGATTCTTTGGTATCACAGCTGTGAGGCGGGGAATTTCCAAAGGCCCACGCGGTGCTGGAAGTGAGATTGTGGCTGGTAGACATTGAAGGTCCCGTGTCAACCCTGCAACGGTTGAGGGATCTAGCAGAAGGAAGGGTGAGAAATGCAGCGGGGAACGGTGGCCCAGCTGGTAACACAAGTGCCTGCATGGCGAGCAGGCCCTGGGTTCGATTCCTGGCCGTGGTCAGGTGACATCCGCGGAGGGCGATGTCTGGCGGCCCTTCCCTCCTTCACCAACCCACACTGACCAAAGTGGTGACGTGTGGTCAAACAAAACCCCCTCGGCGTGGGGGAGGGATTCATCCAGCCGTGGAATGACAGGGCTGTGAATTATTATTATTATTTGGGCCCAAATGAGCTCTCGTTACTAAACCTCAGACCAATCAATCAATTACCCAATTTACCAGTTGTCAGGCTTATGATGAATAGTAATAAGGAGACGTGTAAAGAATGCGCTGCCATGCCAAAACATGCCCGGCGAGATGCGTGCATCGGATTATGCGAGACATGCATATCGTGCTGTTGACGCGCATGACAGAATCCAGTTTTCTCTCCATGCAGATGTTTCCGTTTGGCTCACGTTCTCAGTGAAGGAGACGCACATTGCAGGACAAAGCATACAGACGGAACAAACAGACGGATGGAACAAACCAGATGGACGGAACAAACCGGATGGATGGAACAAACCAGACGGATGGAACAAACCAGATGGACGGAACAAACCAGATGGATGGAACAAAACAGATGGATGGAACAAACCAGACGGATGGAACAAACCAGATGGATGGAACAAACCGGACGGATGGAACAAACCGGACGAATGGAACAAACCGGAAGGATGGAACAAACCAGATGGATGGGACAAACCGGACGGACGGAACAAACCGGACGAATGGAACAAACCAGACAAATGGAACAAACCAGACGGATGGAACAAACCAGACGGATGGAACAAACCAAACGGACGGAACAAACCAGATGGATGGAACAAACCGGACGGATGGAACAAACCGGACGGACGGAACAAACCGGACGGAACAAACCAGATGGACGGAACAAACCAGACGGACGGAACAAACCAGACGGACGGAACAAACCGGGCGGATGGAACAAGCCGGACGGACGGCACAAAGCAGGCACAGATAGTACCAACCAGACGGGCAGCGCAAGCTAGACTTCACAAATGATACGGTGCATTTAAAGGCGAGGCAGATGGCACATGGGACACTACACCAGCAAGACGAGCAAGTACAGCTGTGACAGAACGAGACTGCATGCGATCTCTGTGCCGGCGATGCCAGCCTGGGAGCTTGCCATCGTTAACCCGGCAGGGTGCCCTCTCGCCCGTAGCTTGCCACGGGCTCCCTCTCTCCCCCCCCCCCACACCCACCTCGCCGATGGCGGCACGGGGAAGTACTTGCGGATATTATTTGGCCCTTTTAAACCCCTCGGCGTCCGCCTATCTAAGCTCGCCATCGTGGACCCGGGGACTGGCAAGTGGGGGTGGGCAGCCAGGTCAGAGGTCACGACCCCCGGCCGCCATATATTGCTTCCTGCGGAGCACTCTATCCGCTCAGGTTTCCTGCCGAACGGTGGGGGGGGGGGTTTGGTTTTTCTTTTTTCTGGGCCCAGGGAATCGCCGACGATCATTCGTCACCTTCAAACGGAAGCTCTGAGCAGCCCGTCGCGTCGAAGAATTAACTCCCAGCTTTTGTCGTCGTTGTCGTCGTTGTGGACGGTTATTATGATTGTTATTTTGACGAAGTGGCTAAGCGTGCCAAAAAATATGAAGCTCGTTTTATTTTTGTTTTTTTGCCAGGCGCGTCTCGCGGGGGGTTATGATAAACGGCGGTGTCGCTGATTTTGCGTTGCCCGCCGCCAAGGTTTTAATCGCGAGGGCGGATTTGGCAAACGTCATACCGGCGGTCATCTGAAGAAAAATGACCGACCTGTCAGCAGAACGCCGTGCTTATGTCGTAATGCGTTTACACGCTCCGGGAAAGGGTGGCGGAAGAGAAAAAAAGGCAGCCTGTGGATGTCGAATCGCACTCGCGACCCTGGACCTGCGATCCAGAGGTCGGCGGTTCGATCACCATCTCCCGGTGCGCGGGGAAGTACAAATAACGGAGCAAGTTTCTGGGCTCACCGCGCAACTTAGTCGATCGGCGGGCCGCGCGCGGCTCGGCGGTAATGCGTGGGTACTCCGAAATAAGCCGAAGTACCCCTTAAGGTGGGCTCTGTAGGAGGTGCCTCGTGCGAAGAGGGGGCCCTTCCACCGGCAGCGGCGTGAATGGGCAAGCAGTTGCCGGCCTGCGCCTTGGTCCTTGCGAGATGATTCGGCACCCGCCCAGGGCGGGGTGGAAGGGAGAGGCATCGCCGGTGCGATGGCGTGAGCGCACGTGGCGGGAACGTTGCCCAGCAAGCACGCGCCATCTGGCCAATCTGCGCGTCCGTAATTGACCCCGCGAAGCCGTCGGCGGGGGGCGGCTATCGTTGTACAGCCGAGCGCCGACGCCAGAATATCGCCAATGACCCACAATTAGCACAATTGCCTGATTTTCCCCCATCCCGAGGGGTTGGGCTTTTGGGCCGGACAAAGCCTGCATTTCATTGCTCCTGTCCCATCCGCGCTCGCTCGCTCACTCGCTCACTCAGTCACTCATTCGCTCGCTCACTCCATCACTCACTCACTTACTCCATCACTCACTCACTCACCCACTCACTCACTCATTCGCTCGCTCGCTCACTCGCTCGCTCACTCGCTTGCGCGCGCGCACGCGCAAGTTGTCTCTGGTCACTCCGGTTTCTTCCCCCACGAAGACCAGAATTGCAACGCTAAAAAAAATAAGAATTCTAATCTGGTTTGTCAAATGTTATGGAGCGGGGAAACTTTCGTGAAGATAAAGTATCAAGAGTCGCTGAGGATTTTCGGGGTCGGCGTAAAAAAATGTGTTTTAATTTTATGTTAGATTTTTAGAGAGCCTTCACTCGAGGCGCTTGGCGTAGTTAGAGCAAGTGGCGACAGAGTAGCCATGGTTTAGATGGCAGGGGGAGTGCTGCGAGGTATTGGGGAACGAGTGACAGCGATCGAGGAGTTACTTAGGGATCACGAAAGGGCTACAGGGGAGGGACGGGAAGAGGTGGAGGGGCGAGGGGAGGGAAGAGAATGGGCGACAGAGAAGAGGTGAGGAGGCTTTAAGGGAGGAACGAAAGGAGGTATAGGAGGGGGACTGCTTCATGTACTGGGGCAGTGTTGAGTCTATGGTGCAGTGTTGAGTCTATGGTGCAGTGTTGAGTCTATGGTGCAGTGTTGAGTCTATGGGCAGTGTTGAGTCTATGGTGCAGTGCTGAGTCTATGCACAGTGCTGTATCTATGGTTCAGTGCTGTATCTATGGTGCAGTGCTGAGTCTATGGTGCAGTGCTAAGTCTATGGTGCAGTGCTAAGTCTATGGTGCAGTGCTGAATCTATGGGCAGTGCTGAGTCTATGGTGCAGTGCTGAGTCTATGGGCAGTATTGAGTCTATGGGCAGTGCTGAATCTATGGGCAGTCCGGAGTCTATGGGCAGTCCGGAGTCTATGGGCAGTGATGAATCTATGGGCAGTGTTGAGTTTATGGGCAGTGTTGAGTCTATGGACAGTGATGAATCTATGGGCAGGGGGAGTTGATTCCAGTGGAGGGGTACAAAGAGGGAGAATGACCGGAAAGGGGATCGGGCACGGGGGGGGGGGGGACGGGGGGACAGAGAGACACAGAGATAGAGAGGGAGACAGAGAGAGACAGAGAGGGAGACAGAAAGATAGAGAGAGACAGAGAGAGACACAGAGATAGAGAGGGAGACAGAGAGAGACAGAGAGATAGAGAGGGAGACAGAGAGAGACAGAGAGATAGAGAGAGACAGAGAGAGACACAGAGATAGAGAGGGAGACAGAGAGAGACAGAGAGAGGGAGACACAGAGAGACACAGAGACACAGAGATAGAGAGGGAGACAGAGGGAGACAGAGAGATAGAGAGAGAGGGAGACACAGAGAGACAGAGAGACACAGAGATAGAGAGGGAGACAGAGGGAGACAGAGAGAGACAGAGAGATAGAGAGGGAGACAGAGAGAGACAGAGAGATAGAGAGAGACAGAGAGACACAGAGAGAGACACATAGAGACAGAGAGAGACACACAGAGACACATAGAGAGACACAGAGACACAGAGAGACAGAGAGAGACAGAGACACAGAGAGACACAGAGAGACACAGAGAGAGACAGAGATAGAGAGGGAGACAGAGGGAGACAGAGAGAGACAGAGAGATAAAGAGGGAGACAGAGAGGGAGACAGAGAGAGACAGAGAGATAGAGAGGGAGACACAGAGATAGAGAGGGAGACAGAGAGAGACAGAGAGATAGAGAGAGAGGGAGACACAGAGAGACACAGAGATAGAAAGGGAGACAGAGAGAGAGACAGAGAGAGACAGAGAGATAGAGAAGGAGACATAGAGAGACAGAGAGAGACAGAGAGATAGAGAGAGACACAGAGAGACACAGAGAGACAGAGAGAGACAGAGATACACAGAGAGAGAGACACAGAGAGACAGAGAGAGACACACAGAGACACACAGAGATAAAGAGGGAGACAGAGAGAGAGAGAGACAGAGAGAGAGACACAGAGAGACACAGAGAGAGACAGAGAGATAAAGAGGGAGACAGAGAGAGACAGAGAGATAGAGAGGGAGACAGAGAGAGACAGAGAGATAGAGAGAAACAGAGAGACACAGAGAGAGAGACACAGAGAGACAGAGAGAGACAGAGGTAGAGAGAGACAGAGAGAGACACAGAGAGACAGAGAGACACAGAGAGAGAGACAGAGAGAGACAGAGAGAGACACACAGAGACACAGAGAGACAGAGAGATAAAGAGGGAGAGAGAGACAGAGAGAGACACAGAGAGACACAGAGAGACACAGAGAGAGACAGAGATGAAGAGGGAGACACAGAGAGAGAGAGACACAGAGACACACAGAGAGAGACAGAGAGATAAAGAGGGAGACAGAGAGAGAGACAAAGAGACACAGAGAGAGATAAAGAGGGAGACAGAGAGAGAGACAGAGAGATAGAGAGGGAGACAGAGAGAGACAGAGAGATAGAGAGAGACAGAGAGAGACACAGAGATAGAGAGGGAGGGAGACACAGAGAGACAGAGAGACACAGAGATAGAGAGGGGGACAGAGAGAGACAGAGAGAGACAGAGAGATAGAGAGGGAGACAGAGAGAGACAGAGAGAGACAGAGAGATAGAGAGAGACAGAGGGAGACACAGAGAGACAGAGAGAGACAGAGAGATAGAGAGGGACAGAGGGAGACACAGAGAGACAGAGAGAGACAGAGAGACACAGAGAGAGAGAGAGACACACAGAGACACAGAGAGAGACACAGAGAGACAGAGAGAGACAGAGAGAGACAGAGAGATAAAGAGGGAGACAGAGAGAGAGACAGAGAGAGAGACAAGATTGGGGACGAAGTGGACGAGAGGAGGAGGGGGCATGGAGGGAGGTGAGAGAGGCAACACGGCGAGGATGATGGGGGCAAGGCCACGCAGAGCTTTAAAGACTCGCAGCGTCCGCTACCTAACAAGACTGCGGCGCGAGGAGCCGCTGAAGCCGCAGGGAGAAGAGGAAAAGTTTGAGGATTGAGGGCGAGGTCAAATAATAATATAAATAATATTGGCTTTCGATTTGTCAGTGGTGTATATCCAGTGGGGTGGGGGGGTGGGCATGGTGGGGGAGCGTGGCGGCGTGGGCGGGCTAATAAATGCGCGTGTTACAGAGTTACACCACTACAGTTCTTCCCTAGTCACGTCCCATGAGCTCTCGATTTCAGCAGTGGACCGATAAGAGCTCCGCCGGGTGCAGCACACGCACCGAGGCGCTCTGTAACAAAGCAATTTTTTTTCTGTAGGAGGGGGGCCAGGGACCCCCCCCCCCCCCCCCACGGGTCGAGATTTCCCCATCGGTAAAAAAATGGGTCAAAATGAGTCAAAGAAGGGGGGGGGGGTCTCTGGGTGCACGTGATTGATGGAGGTGGGACCTGGGTGCCAAAGCGGTGAGTCCCTTTCCCCCCTCCCCCCCGCCCCCCCACACACACCCAGGGCACAACGGCAGAGGGGTCGGCCGCGTTTGGCAAAGGTTGTGGTGTAAGTTGCAGTGAGCAAGGTTCTGTGTGTGTGTGTGCGGGGGTGTCCGTACGCCAGGTCGAGTGGACGGGGATTTTGAAGAGAGTGTGGGTTTGGGCTGGGGGCAATCGCTGTGACTTTGTGGGGGAGGTTACTGGGGAGATGATGGGCCACTTGGTGGGGAGATGGGCGGAGGAGATCAATGGGGAGGTGCTGGGGAGGGACATTGTGGGGGACGGAGGCAGGGAGATGCAGAGACTGTTTTGGGAGAGTGACACAGAGAGCGGAGATGGCGGGGAGAGTGGCAGAGAGTGTGGAGATGGAGGGGAGAGTGGCAGAGAGAGGAGATGGAGGGGAGAGTGACAGAGAGAGAGAGAGAGTGGAGATGGAGGGGAGAGTGGCAGAGAGAGAGTGTGGAGATGGAGGGGAGAGTGGCAGAGAGAGTGTGGAGATGATGGGGAGAGTGGCAGAGAGAGTGTGGAGATGGAGGGGAGAGTGGCAGAGAGAGAGAGAGAGTGGAGATGGAGGGGAGAGTGGCAGAGAGAGTGTGGAGATGGAGGGGAGAGTGGCAGAGAGAGAGTGGAGATGGAGGGGAGAGTGGCAGAGAGAGAGAGTGGATATGACAGGGAGAGTGGCAGAGAGAGAGAGTGTGGAGATGGAGGGGAGAGTGGCAGAGAGAGTGTGGAGATTGCGGGGAGAGTGGCAGAGAGAGAGTGTGGAGATGGAGGGGAGAGTGGCAGAGAGAGAGTGTGGAGATGGAGGGGAGAGTGGCAGAGAGTGGAGATGGAGGGGAGAGTGGCAGAGAGAGAGTGGAGATGGAGGGGAGAGTGGCAGAGAGAGAGTGGAGATGGTGGGGAGAGTGACAGAGAGAGAGTGGAGATGGAGGGGAGAGTGACAGAGAGAGTGTGGAGATGGAGGGGAGAGTGGCAGAGAGGGAGTGGAGATGGAGGGGAGAGTGGCAGAGAGAGAGTGGAGATGGAGGAGAGAGTGACAGAGAGTGTGGAGATGGAGGGGAGAGTGGCAGAGAGAGTGGAGATGGTGGGGAGAGTGGCAGAGAGAGTGTGGAGATGGAGGGGAGAGTGGCAGAGAGAGAGTGGAGATGGTGGGGAGAGTGGCAGAGAGAGAGTGGAGATGACGGGGAGAGTGACAGAGAGAGAGTGGAGATGGAGGGGAGAGTGGCAGAGAGAGAGTGGAGATGACGGGGAGAGTGGCAGAGAGAGAGTGGAGATGACGGGGAGAGTGGCTGAGAGAGAGTGGAGATGGTGGGGAGAGTGACAGAGAGAGAGAGAGAGTGGAGATGACGGGGAGAGTGACAGAGTGAGAGTGGAGATGAAGGGGAGAGTGGCAGAGAGAGAGTGGAGATGGAGGGGAGAGTGACAGAGAGAGAGTGGAGATGGAGGGGAGAGTGGCAGAGAGAGTGGAGATGGAGGGGAGAGTGGCAGAGAGAGAGTGGAGATGGTGGGGAGAGTGGCAGAGAGAGAGTGGAGATGACAGGGAGAGTGACAGAGAGAGAGTGGAGATGACGGGGAGAGTGGCAGAGAGAGAGTGGAGATGGTGGGGAGAGTGACAGAGAGAGAGAGTGGAGATGACGGGGAGAGTGACAGAGAGAGAGTGGAGATGACGGGGAGAGTGGCAGAGAGAGAGAGTGGAGATGACGGGGAGAGTGGCAGAGAGAGAGTGGAGATGACGGGGAGAGTGACAGAGTGTGGAGATGTTGGGGAGATGAACGTGGCTTGGTGGGGGGCTGGTGGGGTGATTGGTGGTGCCACGTGGGCGTTGCACCTCCTTGTCCGTGTGTGGCTGCTACGCCGCTGGCGAACGGAGAATTGGGAGTTGTGGGGGGCGGGGGTTTGAAGTGTGGGGGGTGTGCAGGAGCCTCGGTGAGTGGGAAGTTTTGTTGCGCTCACATCTGGGAAGCATTACGCCTGAGAGAGAACAAGCCCCATTGTAAAGGCGAGAGCGAGGTGGAACGGGAGTGCGGGGTGTTGGGGGGATGGGGGGGGGCGAGCGGGTGGCCGTGGCTGAGCCCCCTTTCGTCTCCCCCGTTAGCGGCAGCGGCCGACAGGATTTTACCTTCCACCCCCTCGACGCGAGCCTTGACCGCGGTAGCGCGGCGACGGTGGCGGCCGACTCGGCCGCCCGATTGGACTGGAGCCGGCCGCCCCGCCGGAGGCTGGGAGATAATGGCCGGGGGGGACGGTCGGTCGCCCCGGGTCGACGGCGGCATTCGGCGCGATTTCTCGCTTGGCACGGCCGTTCTCTTCGGAGGGGCGACGTCTTGGGCGCGTCCGCTCCGTCGGCTGGCATTACGCCATCGTCCTCGTCACTCACTTGCCCATGTTGCCATCATTGCCGTGAAGCCGCGACGTGCCTTGCCCAGGCCCGCTCACGCTCCCCGAACGGCTGACACGCGTGCCGTCTCCGATGCGTGCGCGTGTGTCCGCCGATTCGGCAGCGGGTTAGCGCTACGCGGCGCTACGAACCCGGCGACTCGAGTTCGGCTCGCGGTCAACACCGGTGACGATTATCTGAAGCGGTCCTGGGCCTCCCCTCGGTCGACTCGGCCTCAAATGAGCGCTGGGGACCCACCCTCTCGTGTGCCCTGCCGGCCTTCGTAGGTGCTGCTCGCTAACAGCACTTGGCCCTAGCAGCCCGCGTGGGTCACACGGGGGGGGAGGATGGGTGGGGGGGAGTCTTCGGTCTTTGTTCGGTCAATATCGTAGGCCCCACCCAACGATGACAACAATGGCAATTGTTTAACCCAGAAGAGCGTCTCGCTGGAGACTGAGCGGGGGCGAGGGTGGGGGGTGGTCCTGCCGAGGGTCGCGTGTCCACTGGGTCCGTCGAGGGGGATTATCCGGTGGTGGGGGGGGAGGGGGGAAGAAGTTGCCAATTCGTTACGAAACCAACACAAAGACGTCGTTTAGGCCACTTCCAAAAGATTTTTGGGGGGGCAAACGTTCCCCCAGTTAAAGTAACTTTTCACGTGGATTTTTTTCAATGAATTTTAAAAAATGTAAAGCAAGCCTGGAGGTCTGCATGCTTGGCGTGGCTGTCTTAGATGAATCCCCGGCTCTGCGGCTTCTTCTGCGCATCGAGATTTCTCCCTCCGCCGACCTCAAAGCGTCGTCCGACACGCTCCGAGCGCGAAACACGTGCTCGCGATTTCCGTGAAGATGAAGCCCCGATCAACCCCCCGCCCCCCCGCCACGGAGATGGGGTTGGGTCGCTGGCGGGGGGTGAGGGGGTGGCCCTGGGCTAGCCGCGAAGACGCGAAGGCGACACGCTCCTCCTGGGGTGCACGCTCGCGCGCGCGTCAGCGGGGCGTTTAAGTCAGCGCTGCTGACTCACTGCTGCGTGGGTCTCTGTGCCTGTGCAATAACAACAAAAAATGGGCGGGGGAGGGGGTGGAGCGGCGTTTCTTCTCTCTCTCTCTCTCACTCCGCTAATGAGTTGCAGGTTTTTAGGTTCTTTACAGAACAGTTGGTGGGAGAGCCGAGTCGGGGTGTGGGTGGAGTAGGGTTGGTGCGGGGGGTCGTGGCGGAGGAGGTGGGGGACGCAGGGGTGGTGGCGTTTGCCCCCCCCCCCCCCCCCCCACGCTGTCAACGTCGATAATTTTGCCGTCGCGCTGACTCAAAAGTGGGGGCTTCTTGTCTGAGGCCCAAATAAAGCGACGGAGGGAGAGTGCGGGAGAGAGCGTGGGAGAGAGAGGGAGAGAGAGTGCGGGAGAGAGCGCGGGAGAGAGAGAGAGAGCGCGGGAGAGCGAGAAGGAGAGCGCATGAGAGAGAGAGCGGGAGAGAGAGAGAGCGCGGGAGAGAGAGAGAGAGAGTGGGAGAGAGAGTGCGGGAGAGAGAGCGGGAGAGAGAGAGCGCGTGGGAGAGAGAGAGAGAGTGGGAGAGAGAGTGCGGGAGAGAGAGAGCGCGGGAGAGAGAGAGAGTGGGAGAGAGAGTGCGAGAGAGAGAGAGAGCGTGGGAGAGAGAGAGAGAGTGGGAGAGAGAGTGCGGGAGAGAGAGAGCGCGGGAGAGAGAGAGAGTGGGAGAGAGAGTGCGAGAGAGAGAGAGAGCGTGGGAGAGAGAGAGAGAGTGGGAGAGAGAGTGCGGGAGAGAGAGAGCGGGAGAGAGAGAGAGAGTGGGAGAGAGAGTGCGGGAGAGAGAGAGCGGGAGAGAGAGCGCGGGAGAGAGAGAGAGTGGGAGAGAGAGAGAGTGGGAGAGAGAGAGAGTGCGGGAGAGAGAGAGCGGGAGAGAGAGAGAGCGCGGGAGAGAGAGAGAGAGTGGGAGAGAGAGTGCGGGAGAGAGAGAGCGGGAGAGAGAGAGAGAGTGCGGGAGAGAGAGAGCGGGAGAGAGAGCGCGGGAGAGAGAGAGAGTGGGAGAGAGAGAGAGTGCGGGAGAGAGAGAGAGCGCGGGAGAGAGAGAGAGAGAGTGGGAGAGAGAGTGCGGGAGAGAGAGCGGGAGAGAGAGAGCGCGTGGGAGAGAGAGAGAGAGTGGGAGAGAGAGTGCGGGAGAGAGAGAGCGCGGGAGAGAGAGAGAGTGGGAGAGAGAGTGCGAGAGAGAGAGAGAGCGTGGGAGAGAGAGAGAGAGTGGGAGAGAGAGTGCGGGAGAGAGAGAGCGGGAGAGAGAGAGAGAGTGGGAGAGAGAGTGCGGGAGAGAGAGAGCGGGAGAGAGAGCGCGGGAGAGAGAGAGAGTGGGAGAGAGAGAGAGTGGGAGAGAGAGAGAGTGCGGGAGAGAGAGAGCGGGAGAGAGAGAGAGCGCGGGAGAGAGAGAGAGAGTGGGAGAGAGAGTGCGGGAGAGAGAGAGCGGGAGAGAGAGAGAGAGTGCGGGAGAGAGAGAGCGGGAGAGAGAGCGCGGGAGAGAGAGAGAGTGGGAGAGAGAGAGAGTGCGGGAGAGAGAGAGAGCGCGGGAGAGAGAGAGAGAGAGTGGGAGAGAGAGTGCGGGAGAGAGAGCGGGAGAGAGAGAGCGCGTGGGAGAGAGAGAGAGAGTGGGAGAGAGAGTGCGGGAGAGAGAGAGCGCGGGAGAGAGAGAGAGTGGGAGAGAGAGTGCGAGAGAGAGAGAGAGCGTGGGAGAGAGAGAGAGAGTGGGAGAGAGAGTGCGGGAGAGAGAGAGCGGGAGAGAGAGAGAGAGTGGGAGAGAGAGTGCGGGAGAGAGAGAGCGGGAGAGAGAGCGCGGGAGAGAGAGAGAGTGGGAGAGAGAGAGAGTGGGAGAGAGAGAGAGTGCGGGAGAGAGAGAGCGGGAGAGAGAGAGAGCGCGGGAGAGAGAGAGAGAGTGGGAGAGAGAGTGCGGGAGAGAGAGAGCGGGAGAGAGAGAGAGAGTGCGGGAGAGAGAGAGCGGGAGAGAGAGCGCGGGAGAGAGAGAGAGTGGGAGAGAGAGAGAGTGCGGGAGAGAGAGAGAGTGCGGGAGAGAGAGAGAGTGCGGGAGAGAGAGAGCGCGTGGGAGAGAGAGAGAGAGAGTGGGAGAGAGAGTGCGGGAGAGAGAGCGGGAGAGAGAGAGCGCGTGGGAGAGAGAGAGAGAGTGGGAGAGAGAGTGCGGGAGAGAGAGAGCGCGGGAGAGAGAGAGAGTGGGAGAGAGAGTGCAGAGAGAGAGAGAGAGCGTGGGAGAGAGAGAGAGAGTGGGAGAGAGAGTGCGGGAGAGAGAGAGCGGGAGAGAGAGAGAGAGTGGGAGAGAGAGTGCGGGAGAGAGAGAGCGGGAGAGAGAGCGCGGGAGAGAGAGAGAGTGGGAGAGAGAGAGAGTGGGAGAGAGAGAGAGTGCGGGAGAGAGAGAGCGGGAGAGAGAGAGAGCGCGGGAGAGAGAGAGAGAGTGGGAGAGAGAGTGCGGGGAGAGAGAGAGCGGGAGAGAGAGAGAGAGTGCGGGAGAGAGAGAGCGGGAGAGAGAGCGCGGGAGAGAGAGAGAGTGGGAGAGAGAGAGAGTGCGGGAGAGAGAGAGAGTGCGGGAGAGAGAGAGAGTGCGGGAGAGAGAGAGCGCGTGGGAGAGAGAGAGCGGGAGAGAGAGAGAGAGAGTGCGGGAGAGAGAGAGAGCGCGGGAGAGAGAGAGCGCGGGAGAGAGAGAGAGAGTGCGGGAGAGAGAGAGAG
Source organism: Petromyzon marinus (assembly GCF_048934315.1). Lineage (NCBI taxonomy): Eukaryota > Metazoa > Chordata > Hyperoartia > Petromyzontiformes > Petromyzontidae > Petromyzon > Petromyzon marinus. The sequence goes on along the minus strand of NC_133729.1, from coordinate 382,070 downwards.
CGCGGGAGAGAGAGAGAGCGCGGGAGAGAGCGCGGGAGAGAGAGAGCGGGAGAGAGAGAGAGAGTGCGAGGCGAGCAAAACTTTTGAGACTAAAACTAAACGGGCACCGGCGTTTGTAACTCCCCGCGAATCCTCGTCGGAGAGCTACGTGGTCTCATGGCGACGTTACGAGCAAAAACCACCTTTGTGTCACCACCCTCCACCACCACGCGTGCCCCCTCCCCCCAACGCCCAGCTCGCCTACGAAACGTAAAGGAAAACATCATGAGAGGACTCGACCGTTGTGCGCCAAGTCTTGACAGCAAACTGGAAAGCTTCGCGATTCCACCCCCTCCAAAACTCGTCTCTCAATTCCACGCTCGTCCCACCCGGAGCCCGTGGGCGCGGTAAAACAAATCTGTGTTTTAGATTCCCGTCAAAGAGTAAACGGCATGGCGATGACGATGATGATGATGCTAACTTGACGCACCGGGGCCGCGCGGAGTGACGCTGCCTCCAAGCGTCGTGCTGTGTGGGCCCCCTCTCTCTCCCTCTCTCTCGCTTGCCAGACTCGTGGCCCCATCACAGAAATAGGGGTTCACATCGCCTGCCAAGCCACCAGCTGCAGCGTCTAGCCGAAGAACCACGCTTTCTCCCCCCCCCTCCTCCCTCCACCGTCTAAATTCGACTGCTGGGAAGAGGCGCGCGGAGCGTCGTTCGTTCAGAGCGGCACTTCCCTGGCCGGCCCACCACGTGCGGAGCGCGCACCCGTGATGTCACCGTCTGGTTGCGCGCGTCTGATTTCGCTCTCTCTTCTTCCGCTTTAATTCCCACGCAGCCCCCCCCCCCCCCTCCACCTTAAGCATTTTCCATCGGCGATATTTGAGGAATTTTGGAATTCGGAGGCCGCCGCCGCCGCCGCCGCCGCCGGGGTTGCCGTGAGCCGCGCATGCCACCCCTGCGGCTTTTCTCTTTCACTCCCCCCAACCCCCCCCCCCCCCCCCCCAGCGAGTGAATGAACGGCGTCGGATTGCCGTCGTCACCGGCGGCGAGCGCGCCGCGATGGCCTCGCGTCGAGCCCCTGCACCGTCGTCGCCGTGCTGCGCGAGTTACGTTCGTCGCCGTTGATCCGCTGCCGGACGAAGGCCTCCCAAAGCCGCTGCCGCTGCTGCCGCCGCCACTGCCTCCCGATGATCAAAATCAGATTTTGATAATTATCGGTGGAGATTTCGCCGTGGCGACAGCATTAGGAAACGCGACAGCGCGTGACGGGAGGAGCCACCGCGACAAAGGGGCAACCGTCTCCATCCCACACAGCCACAAACTTTGGACGCCGCGGTGGCTGGGAGATGTTAACTACCTCGCCTGGTATTCAGGAAATCGTGGGTTTGATCCCGACCCTGATGCCTGCTGTATATTTGGAGGATGCAGTGTCTCTCTCTCTCTCATCATCACGGTGGCTAGATGTTAACTACCTCGCCTGGTATACGGGAGGTCGTGGGTTCGATCCCAACCCTGACGGCGCCTGCTGTATATTTAGAGTTTGTGTGTCTCTCTCCCCGTGGTAGCCCGGATTTTCTCCAGGGTCCTCCGGTTTTTCCCTCCACATTGAGAATCAACATGACGCGTTGAGAGCGTTTGGCTGCTGTACATTTCCACGTGATTAAGCCACTTCGTTGAGCTATCATTTGTGATAGCCAGGTGGTCGCTTTTGATAAAGAGCTACATAGCTCAGTGGGCCTTACCTGGTGAAATACACATTTTTTACAGAAGGGAGAGCGCCTAAAGCTGGGGAGGAGAGAGCGACTAAAGCCGGGGTAGAGTGACTAAGCTCAGGAGACAAGGAAGAAGAACACAGCATGTACATGGGGTCCATTCCTAAACCTTCGACCTGTCTTAAATACCTGATCCCAGAACGGTAATAACCTGGCCACAAACTTCCCCCCGCTCCCCCAAAGAAAATCCCTTCCCCCCCCCCGCACCCCCACCGCCTGCTCTGATGAGTCCGGCGTGCCTGTGCCCGATACCGTCGATGCAGCTGGTAATGCCGTCCAGAATGTCAGAATGTTGCAATGTGTGGTGTGAAGGAGGACGTGGGATTCTGTGTTTGTCTCACCTGACGTCGATTGCTTGTGTTGTGATCGAAATGTCGTGATCTATTAATTTTCTCTCTACATGGCTTTACCGGAAGAACCAAAGAGTGTTCAATGTAAGTGCAGAGCAGAGAAGAAGCATCAACAGGAGTGTGTATTGTAAGAAGGTGGACAGACGAGTAACATAAATCTGTCACCGATATCAGCGGGGATGCAACAACAGCAAGAAGGTCGGTGAGAACAGTGAGAGAGAGAGAGAGAGGCGACTCAAGCCAGGGAAGAGAGACCACAGAGTACACCCATAGAGGCACACACAGAGACATACGTGGAGACCCATAGAGATACAATATAAAGACAAGCCACAGCCATCTGATTGTGGCCATGCAACCCCCTCTGTGGTCCATAAAGTAAACCCACTGTGGCCTGCGCTCCTTCAAGGGAGCAGGAGGAGGAACAGCGACACGACACAAACTCTCCGTCTCTCTCTCTGCTGTAGCCCTCTCGTCGTGGCCAGCAGCGGCCTCGGACCTTGACATCGAGCAGCTGAGCGCATCGCCGCTCGCTGCCGCCATCGCCGCGCGCACGAACGGGACAGACCCACCTCGCACGATCCGCGGCAACCGTTCCCTCCCTGGAGCTCAGTGGAGCCCCGTGCCAGTCTGAGAATATGAAGGCGTGGGGTCCGAGAACCTCCCGAGCCTCCAGTTCGGTCCCCGAAGCGTCGGAACTCGCCTCCCGAAGAAGCTGCCGGCACGTGGCGCGAAAACGTCGGACGCGGCGCCGGATAACGCCGATGGCACGTCGCGGGCGTGCCAGTGGGCGGGAGAGCCGATGATACGGTCGCCCGCGCACGCAAGCGGGACCGCTTCCTGGCGCCGACCCCGGCGCTGGCCGCCGCCTCCGAAATCCGAGCGGCTTCACGCGTGCCCAACGACCGCAGCCCAGCTGCCTGGGAGGCCGCTGGGTGTTGTTGTGGTTGTTGTGGTCGTTTACCGAGTGTGCCAGGTCAGCGCGGGTCACTGAAGTTGGTCGGGGGGGGGGAAGTAGAGAGCGGAGGTGCCCTGGACCGATTCAGAGGTCGCTCTGCCACCGATTTTCAGCCGTTGCCGGGAATTGAGTTCGGATTTATCCGGGCTGGTAGTATGGTCTAGCGACGCCCCTTGACTCGCGCGACGTGGGGAGGCCTTCATCCAGCAGTGGATTGGCAAGGGAGCTGTACGGTAATTATTGTCACGATGAGGTGGAGCAAATGGTGCAGTTGGGTTGGCGCACCGTGCTCTGAAACCGGGGCGACCCGAGTTCGATTCCCAGCCACGGTTAACATCAGTGGCCAGCGGTGCCCGCGCTGATCTTTGGCCATGCCCCCCCACCCTCCCCCTTTACCAACCCACCGCTGACACGACGCGGTGAAGTATGGTCAAGCAACGGCAGGGACCGACGCAGTACGGAGACGCCTCCATTGTCCCGCAGTGGACTGACAAATAGGCTGTATAATGAATGGATGGCTGCTGCCACATCCCGTTACGTCATGATGCATAGTGGCAGAAAGTCGTAACGTGTTTAGTTTTGGCCGACAATTGTTTTTTTTTGCTATTTTATTTTTACGTACCCACTTTGCCGTCTGCAGCGATTTTCACATCTTTGGCTAAATTATTCGGGGCATAAAATGACACCTTGAAACGTGAAAAAGAAATCGTGTTTATTTGACATTTTTTTTTACGAAACAACTTCCATGAGAAACGAAACACACAAGTGAAAACATTGACTGCCTCGCTTCGCTGCCGTGAGAGCATCGTAGCAATCACAGTGGTGCAAGGAAGTTGCCTGCGATGGTTCCGCGGATGGCATTGCATGCGGCACAGTAGTCACGTGGTTCTTTCTTTCGGTCCCCACTGCGAAGGTGGCAACTTCCTAATGAGTTTTCGCCTTTTACCACGTTACCCCCAGCCAGCTGCTGACCTAACTGCCCAGGCTACCTACCCATTCACTCACCTACCTTCCTACTCACTTTGCTACCTACCTACTTACATGCTCAAACAGCTACCTATATATCCACTCACCCACTTACCTGCTCACCCAGCCACCTACCTACCCATTAACTCAACTACCTTCCTACTCACTCAGATACCTTATTATTCACTCAATCACCCACCTACCAACCTACTCACCCAGCTATCTACTTTCCATTCACTCACCCATCTACCTACCTACTCACGCAGCTACCTACATATTCACTCACCTGACTACCTAATCACCCTGCTTCCTACCTGCTCATTCACTGACCCACTTCCCTACCAACTTACCCAGATATCTACCCACCCAGTCAGCTCGTTCTTCTTAAATCGATTAGCGAGCAGGGAAAATGGAGCAGGTGCAGCACAACGGACGGTCGCATCGGCCGGGCCGCCCGCACTCCCCGCGTCTGTCGTTCCACGCAACGCGCCTCCTGCGCATGCCTGTCCTCCTCCGCGAACCCGTGGGGGGGCGGGCAGGGGGGGGGGGGCGTTTTTCCCGGTCTCGGAAGGCGCTGGCGGACGCGACGGAACGAGAGAGCGGCGACGCGATTCACCTCGATGCCGGCACCGAACTCCGCCTCCGAGTGGAATGTCCCCTGGCGCCCCCGCACGGCGGTGGCGGGGCGGGGGGGGGGGGTTCCGTGGGGAGTGCTGGGGGTGGCGGCGGGGACGGGGGTAAATGTTTGATGGCGTTCGCCAAGAATGTGTCTCTGATTTCCTGCGCAATTACGAATAAACACGGTTCACGCCCGCGCGGAGCGTGTAGCCATTGCTCAAAGTCTCGCGGCCGCCGGTGTCGAGAGCTCCCCCCGACCTCGTCCCCTCCTGGAGAAAGCCCACACACACGCACACACACGCACGCACATGCACGCATGCTTGCCGGAGTCTGTGCAATCTGCTTGATGCGCTGCTTCGTACGTGCCTCCCGAGCACCACGTGTGTGCGCGGCAGAGCGAGGTAAAATGGTGAATTTAACTCGTAGGCTTTGGCGACCAATATCATCCATAATAGAGGGGTTTTTTTGGGTTTAGATGGCGTAAATATATAAATGTGTCATCACCAACGAAACAGTTTGACTCCTCCACAAATGCGGCTGTCACTTGATGAAGCTATTTGTAATTAGTGGCGAAACGTCGTACTCAGGTTGTAAATGTTGTGGCTTGGCTCTCCAACACACCGGTGGGCTGTACTAGTACACTACACTATACACTACTATACACTAGTGCTGTACTAGTATACTACACTATACACTACTATACACTACACTATACACTACTATACACTATACACTAGTGCTGTACTAGTATACTACACTATACACTACTATACACTATACACTAGTGCTGTACTAGTATACTACACTATACACTACACTATACACTACACTATATACTACACTATACACTAGTGCTGTACTAGTATACTACACTATACACTACTATACACTATACACTAGTGCTGTACTAGTGACGAATTGGCCACGTTCTGTTTACGTGACAACCCTTACTAGTTGGCTGTGTCGGGCAGTGGCGGGTTTTAACGACACTTTTATATTTTAACGCGATCTAACCCCAAAAAAAAAAAAACCTCTATTATAGAAAATGGTGAAATATATTCTCCGCTCGATCTTCGTTATTTTCATCACGGTATTCGTCATCGATATTGACGTCATCGTCTTCTTCGCTATTGACATCATCGTCGACAACATGGCCATCGTCGCCATCATCACCTTTATGAACATCGTCATCATTAACATTACCCATAAGCATCATGAGTGTCGTCATCATCAGCCATCATCACCAACGCAGCTCTCCTGAAGTCATCTCATCGTGGCGGCAGCAGCAGCAGGAGACATCGACATTGACGTGGAGCTCCTGATAATGATGACGGTGATGATGACGGCGATGATGGCGGCGATGATGACGGCGGTAATGATGACAAGGGTGACGACGACGGTGATCATAACGACTTGTTCCCCCACACCCCCCCTGCCCCCCCCCACCCCGTCTCGTCATCCTCCGCAGGTGATGTGGCTCCGGCACACCGCGACCGGCTGGTGCACGCCTTCCTGGTGGGCGCCCGCGACCCGGACCCGCTAGTGCGGGCGAGCAGCCTGTGCAGCCTGGGCGAACTGTGCGCCCTGCTCTCACACTCGCTGGGCCCACTGGTGCACGAGGTTAGCACCACGGGCCGCTCCCGTCTCACGCCCCCCCCCCGCCCCCCGCTTATCCGTGTGCGTAAAGCAAGGTTAACTGGAAAATATTTGGGAGGCAGTTCCATGACATGTTGTCCCGTCGCGGGCCGTTGGCTCAACCGAGGGGGTGACGACCGTCGCTCCGCTCCGTGAGAGATCCCGACGACGTGTTTGGGTGACGCAGCACCATTTAAAAAATTCGAGATTTGAAAGTAGGATCAGCTTTTGGTTAAATTAAAAGTGAATGTAGAGTACACCGTTTAATCCACCGCCAGTCACCGAGTCGGAGATGCCCTTCTGCGGCCCTCTGGAACGCTCCGCCTTCCAATATGAGAAAGCCACTGAAGCTATGCACTTTTCAATCGTATATATTGAATACTCATTTCTGTTGAACTTCTTTTTGAATTTAGTTTGTTGTCCTGCCCCCCCCCCCCCACCATAACTTCGGATTAGCACGGTTGGCTACGTACGGTGCGAAAGAAGTTCAACGTGCCCAAGGTGCCCTCCGGGTGTGACGCTTTCTGGTCATGCCCGACTATTGCTGAGTTCCATGAACATATAATAGGGCTATTCGATAAGATTAACAAGTAAAAAACACTAGTGTGAAAACTACCCTGTGGGGTCTTTGAGAAGTGGGACTGACTTGACAACGGATCACTTTGTTAAGGAGTTTCAATGTAGCGGGCCAGGAAAAACCGCGTGGAGTACGTGTAAGAATCACGAACCCTGCTCCATTACTCAATGGCTGTATTCATTAGGGCCCAGTCTCAGCACTGGAGCATCTGAGCTATAAGCTCAAGAGACAAGGAAGAAGAAAACAGCACGTACATGGGGTCCATTCTTAAACCTTAGACCAGTCCTCAATACCTGAGCCCGGAACGGTAATGACGTGGCCGCAACCTTCCCCCCGCTCCCCCTAAGAAAATCCCTTCCTCCACCCCCCGCCGCCACCGCCTGCTCTCATGAGTCCAGCGTGCCTTTTACCCGATGCCGTCGATGCAACTGGTAATGCCGTCCAGAATGTCAGGATGTTGCAATGTGTGATGGCGATTGCTTGTGTTGTGATCGAAACGTCGTGATCTATTAATTTTCTCTCTACATGACTTTACCGGAAGAACCAAAGAGTGTTCAACGTACGTACAGAGCAGAGCAGAAGCAGCAACAGGAGTGTGGGTTTTAAGAAGGTGGACAGACACGAGATGAGTCACGTAAATGCGTCACGGATATCAGCGGCGGTACAACAAAAACAAGAACATCGGTGAGAACAATGAGAGAGAAAGGCGAGTTTCGACGTCTTGTACGTTTGTAATGAGCAAAGCAGAGAGTGATTGTGAACGTTGCTGTGAACGGGGACGTTGGGGGCGCCACAAGAAGCCGGGGTAGAGAGAGTGACTAAAGCCGGGGTAGAGAGAGTGACTAAAGCCGGGGAAGAGAGAGTGACTATAGCCGGGGTAGAGAGAGCGACTAAAGCCGGGGTAGAGAGAGTGACTAAAGCCGGGGAAGGGAGAGCGACTACAGCCGGGGTAGAGAGAGTGACTAAAGCCGGGGAAGGGAGAGCGACTAAAGCCGGGGTAGAGAGAGCGACTAAAGCCGGGGTAGAGAGAGTGACTAAAGCCGGGGTAGAGAGAGTGACTAAAGCCAGGGTAGAGAGAGCGACTAAAGCCGGGGTAGAGAGAGTGACTAAAGCCAGGGTAGAGAGAGTGACTAAAGCCGGGGTAGAGAGAGTGACTAAAGCCAGGGTAGAGAGAGTGACTAAAGCCAGGGTAGAGAGAGCGACTAAAGCCAGGGAAGAGAGAGCGACTAAAGCCGGGGAAGAGAGAGTGACTAAAGCCAGGGTAGAGAGAGTGACTAAAGCCGGGGTAGAGAGAGTGACTAAAGCCGGGGTAGAGAGAGCGACTAAAGCCAGGGTAGAGAGAGCGACTAAAGCCGGGGAAGAGAGAGCGACTAAAGCCAGGGTAGAGAGAGCGACTAAAGCCGGGGTAGAGAGAGAGTGACTAAAGCCGGGGTAGAGAGAGCGACTAAAGCCAGGGTAGAGAGAGCGACTAAAGCCAGGGTAGAGAGAGCGACTAAAGCCGGGGAAGAGAGAGAGCGACTAAAGCCGGGGTAGAGAGAGCGACTAAAGCCGGGGTAGAGAGAGCGACTAAAGCCGGGGAAGGGAGAGTGACTAAAGCCGGGGAAGAGAGAGCGACTATAGCCGGGGAAGAGAGAGCGACTATAGCCGGGGTAGAGAGAGCGACTACAGCCGGGGAAGAGAGAGTGACTAAAGCCGGGGAAGGGAGAGCGACTAAAGCCGGGGTAGAGAGAGTGACTAAAGCCGGGGAAGAGAGAGCGACTAAAGCCAGGGTAGAGAGAGCGACTAAAGCCGGGGTAGAGAGAGCGACTAAAGCCAGGGTAGAGAGAGCGACTAAAGCCAGGGTAGAGAGAGCGACTAAAGCCGGGGTAGAGAGAGCGACTAAAGCCGGGGTAGAGAGAGCGACTAAAGCCGGGGTAGAGAGAGTGACTAAAGCCAGGGTAGAGAGAGCGACTAAAGCCGGGGAAGAGAGAGCGACTCAAGCCGGAGATGAGAGAGCGACTAAAGCCGGGGTAGAGAGAGCGACTAAAGCCGGGGTAGAGAGAGCGACTAAAGCCGGGGTAGAGAGAGTGACTAAAGCCGGGGAAGAGAGAGTGACTAAAGCTGGGGAAGAGAGAGCGACTAAAGCCGGGGTAGAGAGAGTGACTAAAGCCGGGGTAGAGAGAGTGACTAAAGCCGGGGAAGAGAGAGTGACTAAAGCCGGGGAAGAGAGAGTGACTAAAGCCGGGGTAGAGAGAGCGACTAAAGCCGAGGTAGAGAGAGCGACTAAAGCCGGGGTAGAGAGAGTGACTAAAGCCAGGGTAGAGAGAGCGACTAAAGCCGGGGAAGAGAGAGCGACTCAAGCCGGAGACGAGAGAGCGACTAAAGCCGGGGTAGAGAGAGTGACTAAAGCCGGGGTAGAGAGAGCGACTAAAGCCGGGGTAGAGAGAGCGACTAAAGCCGGGGTAGAGAGAGCGACTAAAGCCGGGGAAGAGAGAGCGACTAAAGCCGGGGTAGAGAGAGCGACTAAAGCCGGGGTAGAGAGAGTGACTAAAGCTGGGGTAGAGAGAGCGACTAAAGCCGGGGAAGAGAGAGTGACTAAAGCCGGGGTAGAGAGAGCGACTAAAGCCGGGGAAGAGAGAGCGACTAAAGCCAGGGTAGAGAGAGCGACTAAAGCCGGGGTAGAGAGAGCGACTAAAGCCAGGGTAGAGAGAGCGACTAAAGCCGGGGTAGAGAGAGCGACTAAAGCCGGGGTAGAGAGAGCGACTAAAGCCGGGGAAGAGAGAGTGACTAAAGCCGGGGTAGAGAGAGCGACTAAAGCCGGGGAAGAGAGAGCGACTAAAGCCAGGGTAGAGAGAGCGACTAAGCCGGGGTAGAGAGAGCGACTAAAGCCGGGGTAGAGAGAGCGACTATAGCCGGGGTAGAGAGAGCGACTAAAGCCGGGGTAGAGAGAGCGACTAAAGCCAGGGTAGAGAGAGCGACTAAAGCCAGGGTAGAGAGAGCGACTAAAGCCGGGGTAGAGAGAGCGACTATAGACGGGGAAGAGAGAGTGACTATAGCCAGGGTAGAGAGAGCGACTAAAGCCGGGGAAGAGAGAGTGACTAAAGCCGGGGAAGAGAGAGCGACTAAAGCCAGGGTAGAGAGAGCGACTAAAGCCGGGGTAGAGAGAGCGACTAAAGCCAGGGTAGAGAGAGCGACTAAAGCCGGGGTAGAGAGAGCGACTAAAGCCGGGGTAGGGAGAGCGACTAAAGCCGGGGTAGAGAGAGCGACTAAAGCCGGGGTAGAGAGAGTGACTAAAGCCAGGGTAGAGAGAGCGACTAAAGCCGGGGAAGAGAGAGCGACTATAGCCGGGGTAGAGAGAGCGACTAAAGCCGGGGTAGAGAGAGCGACTAAAGCCGGGGTAGAGAGAGCGACTAAAGCCGGGGTAGAGAGAGCGACTATAGCCGGGGTAGAGAGAGCGACTAAAGCCGGGGTAGAGTGACTAAAGCCGGGGTAGAGAGAGTGACTATAGCCGGGGTAGAGAGAGCGACTATAGCCGGGGTAGAGAGAGCGACTAAAGCCGGGGAAGAGAGAGAGCGACTAAAGCCGGGGTAGAGAGAGCGACTAAAGCCGGGGTAGAGAGAGCGACTAAAGCCGGGGTAGAGAGAGTGACTAAAGCCGGGGTAGAGCGAGCGACTAAAGCCAGGGAAGAGAGAGTGACTAAAGCCGGGGTAGAGAGAGCGACTAAAGCCGGGGTAGAGAGAGCGACTGAAGCCGGGGTAGAGAGAGCGACTATAGCCGGGGAAGAGAGAGTGACTAAAGCCGGGGTAGAGAGAGCGACTATAGCCGGGGTAGAGAGAGTGACTAAAGCCGGGGACGAGAGAGTGACTAAAGCCGGGGAAGAGAGAGCGACTAAATCCGGGGTAGAGAGAGCGACTAAAGCCGGGGAAGAGAGAGTCAAATGGCGAGCTTCTCAAACACTTTGAGATAACACAGCTGGGAGGATTATCGCACGCACAGCCCTGGAGCAAAGATCATGGACGCGAGCCGAATGGACACGGCTCATAGATAGAGATCGACTAACATTGCCCATGGACTAATATTTTCCATAGACTAACATTGCCCATGGACTAACATTTTCCATAGACTAGCATTTCCCATAGACTAACATTGCCCATTCACTAACATTGCCCATGGACTAACATTTGCCACGGACTAACATTGCCAATAGAACATTTCCTGTAGACCAGCATTGCCCAAGGACTAAAATTGCCCATGGACTAACATGGCATATGGACCCACTATTGCCCATGGACTAACATTGCCCATGGACGAGCATTTCCTATAGGCTAACACTGCTCACAGACTAACATTGCCTATTGACTAACATTGCCCAAAGAATAACATTGTCCAATGAATAACATTGCCCATGGATTAACATTACCCAATGAATAACATTGCCCATGGACTAACATTGCCCAATGAATAACATTGGCCATGGACTAACATTGCCTGTAGAACATTTACCATAGACCAATATTGCCCATGGATTCAGATTTCCCATGGACTAACATTGCCCAGTGCGAGTAAATATCATGGACAGAGCTGAATAGATGTAAGGCCATGATGACGGACGTCTCTGAGCAAGGACGTGGCCCGTAGAGAGAGAGATGCAGGAACGCCACACCCAGTCCAATGACTCCTTTTCAGGAGGGTCCTGCTGGAAAGTGTTTAACTTCTCAGATGTTATCAGCCAATGTATGATAAGTGAGCAAACCCGAAGGGCCCGGGAGGAAACCCGCGCACGCGAGGGGGCAACGCTCGATATCCCCGTGCAGATGGAAATAGGTCGAGATTAATCCAGAACATCTGTGCGGTGATCCACCAACCCCTCGCTGCTGCTGCCTCCAATGGTGCTGGGTTCCAGGAAGCAGCCACATGCAGCAGCAGCAGCGTAGCCACCACCACCGCCGCCGCCCAGCTATGAAGAGTTCCCCACTTTCACAGCTCTGCCGACGTGTTCTACCGACGGCACGATGTCCGAGCTCCCGGTAACGGGGGATGAAGCGTCGGACATCGCGCCGAGCGACACGCAAGCGGCACGGCTCGAGGACAGAGAGATGTGCAGAATTTAATCAATTTCGGTCACTTGGGATGTTTTGTACGCACGCTTGCGAAGGGCATCGACTGCCGTGCGAGTGGACAACTCTACAGCCGGGCGTGTGAGTCGGCACAGGCGCTGTACGAGGCGAACCCGAAAAGAGAGCTCAGAACTAGCCCTGTGACGTCAACTTACAAGAGGCCACTGCCAGAGTTCCGAGCGGGGAGGTTACTCCGTCGCACGGCAACGCAACGCCACGGGCAACAATTTGGGGGAAATAGTTACGAGAAAAATGGCAAATTACAATACTGCGCGTGTGTCTTGTGTGTGTATATATTCCAGATGTGCGTGTGCGTGCAAACAGAGTTGTCGTCAGTGGGGGACAATGATGTGTCCCAAGTTATAACGTGGCACTTTCCATAGCGGCTACATAAACAACAACGCCGCTGCCGCCACCACCAACAACAACAATAAAACCCAGCTGTGTTTTCGTGATCTCCCACCGACAAGCAACGTTCTTCCCTTGCTTTATTCCCACGCCTCCTGAACTGGCGTGGCCGGGCAGAATTAATTAATTCCGTGGGTGCTGGTGTGGTGGGGGGGATTCATTTGATATTTACGGTGGGAGGGGGGTTTGTGTGAAGGGGCGAGGTGGGCAGGCATGCCCTAAGCGAGGAGGTGCGAATGGGGGGGCACGCAGCTGTTGCGTCCGACAGCTGACGCGCGCACGGGCCGACGAACGGACGCGTGGACGCACGCACGGCAGCGGAGACGTTAGGGTCCCCCCCCCCTCCCGTAGCCGGGCCATGCACGTGCCTATGTATGGAAGCGTTTGCTCAATTTTTTTTTGTTTGCTCACCTAAGTAAACACACGGAGGACTGTCACTCTTATCAGCTCCCTGGGCGGTGAGCACCAGCCTGGCCCAGCCTTTTAGATTAGCAGCCGCCCGTACGCCCGCCAGCGTCCCGCCTGGGGTGGTCCTCCCTCCCCGAGGGACGGTGACGGACGGACGATGGCGACCCCCGGGAAATTCACACCCAGGACAAAAACGCTCCCTTCTCTTCTCTCCACCCCGGGATGGTATTTACAGGACTTGTTTTGGGTCTTATCCTAGGCCGACCCGGCCTTAAAAACGGGGGCACCCTGTGCATCGTATGGCGTTGTGCGGTCGGACGCCATGGCCGGCCAGCTCACCACCGCCCGTCGTGGTGGCGGCGGTGGTGTTGGTGGTGGTGGTGGTGGTGGTTACGCTGCACGTGGCTGCCTGTCGTCCGTCACTGCGGAGGCAGCAGCAGCAACGAGGGTTGCTGGATCACGACGCACAGATGTTGTGAAGCTCCCTTCGCGCGGGGCTTCGTCAAGGAGGTTGCCGTACACTGGCTCGCCAGCAGCATGCCGCACGGCAAAGCGTGGGCTGATATCACCTGTCGCTTCTGTGCGGGATAGAGCGCTGCCCCCTCGCACGTGCGGGCTTTCTCCGGGCGCTCCGCTTTCCACCCGTGTGTAGTCTAAATACTCGCCGATTGGATGAAAAGCATCTTTTTGTGTAGAGAACCGCAGAGCAATTGTCGGAGCTGCCGACTCACCGCCTGGCAGCCTTCCAGCATGGTCTGTGGTTCCTCGGAGATTGTGAGACGCAGTTTGCATGAACGACCATACTATAGATTTTTTTTCCATCCATATATATGTATACATCGTATGCATTCGCCGGCCTCAATAGGCGCTCGCGAACTGCGCTTGCCCTACAGCGTGTTGTTAAAGGCAATGCGCACGCGAGTGTGTGTGTGTACGCGTACGTATGTGCCGGGAAAGGTCCTGGCAAGGATTATTCAACATCGCCTTGCCAGGCACGCTGAGCAGAAGCTTGCGGAGCCCCAATGCGGTTTCAGGAAAGGGCGGTCCTGCACAGATGCCATATTTTATGTCCGTTTGCTACAGCAGAGGTGTAGGGAATTCCAACAAGACCTACATCTCTGCTTTATTGACCTGCTCAAGGCCTATGATACCATCAGTAGGCCTGGGCTCTGGGTTGTTCTTCGTGCTTTTGGAGTCCCTGACCCTCTGCTCACGATCATTAAGGACCTTCATGATGGTGAGCGGGCCCGGGTAAAACTACATGGCCGTGAGTGAGAGCCATTCCTTGTACACCTTTGGGTGCGACAGGGATGTCTTCTGGCTCCCACATTATTTAACATCTATTTTGACCACGTAGTTCGTGAAGCCTTCAATAGCTGTACCGGGGGAATCTCCATATGGTACAGATATAATGGGAGGCTGATCGATGCCCGGGTGCGGTCAAGGGATGGCTCCCTATTGGTCAACCACGTTATGTATGCCGATGATTTGGTAATAGCCGCTCATTCAGAGGAGGAGTTGGAGATGCTGCTGCTGAGACTGGAGCGTGCCACTAAGAGGTGGGGCCTTACCATCAGCCCCACCAAAACTAAGCACCTGCCTGGGTATTTTGTACCATCGGACACTCTACCCCCACAACTCCTAATCGGTGATGGGGCAGTTGTGGAGAGAGTGGAGCGTTTCCCATACCTGGGCAGTGTGCTTATGACCGGCTCCAGTTGAACAGCAGAGGTCTCACTCCGAATCAATCGAGCGGCAATATCTTTTCATCGGTTGCGTAACACTGTGTGGAAGCTACCTGGTCTGTCGCTCCGCACTAAGCTTCATGTCTTCTCGGCCACGGTCATTCCCTCCCTTCTCTACGCTTGCGAAACGTGAACCCCCCTAATGGAACATCTTCGCCGGTTAGAAACATTTAGGCTGGCCTGCCTACGATCCATCCTGGGTTTAACCAGGCTGGATTGTGTGAGGAGCTCACAAATCCTGGAAAGATCTGGGCACGGTCCCATCGGTGAACTCCTCCGGCATGCAAGGCATGCGTTGGCTGGGTCATGTAGCCCGCATGCCCAGCCACCGCATGCCGAAACAGCTTCTGTTCAGCCGGATCGAGGGGGCTAATCGGGCGCGGCACGGGCTAGAGAAAAGATGGAGTGATGTGGTACAGGAGGACGTGGAGCTGAGTGGACTTGCCGATGACTGGTACCAGCGGTGTCAAGATCGGCCTCTGTGGAGGAGGCTCGTGAAGGACGCTACTGGGCAGTTGGAGGCAGTCGCCCTCCAACAATAACGGAGGGCGGAGGAGCGACGCTCAAAACAACGAGCGGAGTGCCGGGTAGCTAAAGCACAGCAGGTTGGCACAGTAGAGGGCACAGGTGGTGCATCAGCCAGTCATCTCAGTCAGTCGACCCGTGGCACCTGGGTCTGCCCCGTGACCTCCTGCCAGCGGGCGTTCGACACTTCACGTGGCCTCAAGGTGCACATGGCCTGGCACAAGCATCGTGGTGACGTCACCGCCACTTAGTGGCGAATGGCGGTTGTTGTTGTACGTATGCGCGGGGAGTAGTCAGCGGGCCGCGCTGCAAACCTGGCGACCCGAGTTCGATTCCCGTTCACGGTCAACACCAGTGACGATTATCTGAACCGGTCCTAGGTCTTGGAGAGACAAAGGGGGTCGGACATGGTGCTGGTCACCCACCCCCACGTATGCCGTGCCGGTCTTCATAGTTGCTACTCGCTAACAGCACTTGCCCCAAACAGGCCGTGAAAGCTATACGGGGGTCTTTGTGTGCGTACGCAAGTGTGAGATTAGCAACTCCTCGTCGCCATGCGATAGGGCAGCTGCATGGCCGATCCACGGGGAGCGAAACTCTACACTCAGCACCTACTCAAGTAAATAAACCGATGGCTTTCAATTTACAGCCCTCGCGAAGGCCTCCCCCATGGTGTATCGGTGGTCGAGCCGGTGGTTTGGCCATACTTCACCGGTGCTTGGGGGGGGGGGGGGGGAGCTGGAGGGAGTGAGCACAGGACCGGTTCAGATATCACTCACCGCTGACGTTAGCCATGCCCAGGAATATAACTCATGCGGGCCGGGGTCTGTAACACGGTGCCCCAGCCAGAGGGCCGCACCACCTCTCCCCTTAAGTCAGTAGACCCCGACAGGGAAAGTGGGAGAAAAAAAAACGACACACCACATTGGCCATCAGCTTGAAAGGGGCAGCAGCAGCAGCGAGATGACCCAGACTAAACATTGCCGGCCGCTCTAATATCTGCCTCTGCAAAAATAGCACGGCGCCTCTGCCTTTATTTCCCCCCTCCCCCCCCCACCGAAGGGAAAAGGCCGCGGAGTCCTTTCTTAGCACCTCCTGCCCCCCCCCCACCCCCTCGCGTGCCGAGTGACTCCTTGCGCCACTTTCACCCCGGACCCAGCGGTGAACCGCCACGGCTAAGGGCACCGGCGTTCGCGCCCGCAACCCGCCCGCGCCCTTGAATTCGGGCGCGGAGCTGAAACGGGCGCCGAGGGGAGACGTGGTGCCACCACCACCACCACTCTGGCACCGCCGCCGCCTTGGCGCTTGTTGGCTCGGCGCTCGCGTGCAGTTGTTGGTCGGCGAGCGTTGCTTAATTATTATTATTATTCCTATTTGCGTTATTATGATGATGATGATGGATGACACACGATTAGCCCGGCATGGAAGGCGGTCGGCCTTCACGTGGCCCACCTTTGTTAAGTAGAAAGAAGAAGAAGAGGAAGAACGCGAATAATTTCATCGTCAACCCGGCGAGCGAACATCGACGACGACGACCTCCTGACCTCCCGACCTCCTCAGCAACAGCTCGAGCCATGACCCGGGATAGCCTCGCCGAGTCACAAGACTCTTTTTAGAAAGGTCCTGCCAAGTTTTCTTCTCATTATCTTCCCGCAGTAGGGTTGCTACGTTGCTGCTGTGATCCCAATCGAGTGATTTGTTGGTGCGATTTTTCAGCGTTGCGTTGCTTGGCCCAATACCAGTGACGTTGTGTGTGTTTAGCTATGGGAGGAGGACACTGGAGAACCTGTGATCATCTACAAACTCCACACACAAAGGGCGCCTAGAGGCCCTTTTTTGCATGAGGTTTGCAAGTGTTACCACTGCACTGCCACCGTGCTGCCCATTTAAACTCTCTCTGTTTTTTTAGTTTTTTTCTTTCATAAATTGAATTCCCCATCGTGCTAATCGGCGTCAGGTCACGAAAAACTCTCCTAGAGGAGTCAAATTTTCACGGAAGGTAACGACGTCACAGAACTGCCGCCGAGGAGCGTTCACATTGACCCTGTTTATTCACACTCGAAGGCAACGTGATCCTTTGAAGACGTCAATGTCTTGGCACAGGAATGTGGAATTTCCGTGATCCGGTTCAGAATCGTGACTGGAGACGAGTAAACCACACCCACTGATTGTAAATTCCACCACCACCACCATCATCATCAGCAGGGATGAGACGGCAAGTCGACACGACTTGCCCATTCATCCCTTCGGATCCACGCTTTCCTCCTCCTGTCCCTCGGTCTTAATTCCAAGTAACTCATCTCCACGCCCCCCCCCCCCCCCACCGGCGCTTTCATCACCGCTATCGTGGTCTATGGACCGCCGGATGAAAGTCGATAGCCACGTCGTCTCCGATGCTGACCTCCGACCCACATGCCCTTCCGTCCCCCTCTCTGCCTTCCAATCCCCGAGCGTCGCGTCTACTCCGTGCCGTCCCTCGCCCGCTCCCCCGCGGCGACGTTGGGCTCTCGATTATCTCCGTCGGTGTCTCTCCAAGTCGCCGCTCCGCTCCACAGCTCCAGCCCGCAGCCGCCGTGCGTTGGGAGATTTCGCCCGTGGCACGCCGCCACCGCCGCAAGGCCCCGTTGGGTTTGGGTGAATCATTAGGGGCGATTATGACCGCTGTTCCTGTCCACTCCCCCCCCGTGCCCCATAGCGGGGTCATTAAAACAAAGCAGCCTTGAGGAGCAGCAGCGGCGGCGCCCTGCTGCGCGCCCTCATCCCACTTAAACCCGAGTTTTGCTCTCCCTCCGGCGCGTTTGATCTGCGCGTTAACGACGGCGACAGGAATTGATTATTTTTTTTTATAATTCCCCCTTACTGTGCCGCCATCCCCGCCGCCGCCATCGCGTCGCGCTGCTCAAAGGAGCGTCGCGGCGCACGGAGAATAATCCCGTAAACGCGCGCGTTTTGCCCGGGCGGTAATTGTCACTTGCAATGAAACGGGTCCTTCGCTCCGGCTTAGCTTCAATTAAATTATTTCAGATTTTTTTTTTCTTCACCACGAGAAAGAAAATTGCTTTGGCCGGGCTGGTGTCCCGGGCCCCCTCCCCAACCACCAACCCTGCTACTCCCCCCCCCTCCCGCCACCGTGTTGAAGTGCAATGCGAAGCTCCCCTGACGATGGGGATGTGCACCCACTTAGCGAGACGTTCCCCGCTCGCTCGCTCGCTCGCTCACGTTCTCAAATGCATGACTTCGCTCGTGCGCCTCCTTTGTTCTGAACCCGTCGCGCCGCTTAGGGCTCTCGTGTCCCGCAGCGACCACCCCCTTACCTACTCCCCCCTTCCCACCACCACGAATCCCCCCCCCATCTCCCAACGCGCACCCCTTGACTCAATTTCAAAGCCACGTGCGTTCAATTTCGCCGCAATTTCGTTCCTGACGGCGACTCTCCATCTCTCAACGGCCTCCGAGCGTCACTCACACCCACCACCACCCCCCGGCCACTGCCCCCCCCCACCACCGTCGTTCCCCTGGCTCCCCCCCCCCCGCCCCTCCTTAGCGAACCCGCTCTTAATCTGCCATCGGAGCTCGAGATGAGAGTTCGCGCTGATTCTTTCCACATGGGCCCTCGCTCGCCACTGTCTCCCGTGTCCTGTCCGTGGAAGAAGCCGTTCGTTGACCGCTCTTGCCCAAGTCCGCTAACATGAGCCAGTCCCCGCTGATAACTCACCGCAACCAATGCGAGTTTTACCGATGATTTAGTGCGCTCTCTGCTCTCCACCGACGGATTCTTAGAAGCGCTGCCGCGCTTTCGGTGTGAGCAGGGCGTGGCCGAGCGGCGGTGTGGTGTGCCGGACCATACGCTAGCCCTTCAAGCTGGACATGACACACACTTGGGCCCGTGGACATAGTGGAGCAGATAATACGAAATAATTGTTCGAATGGGGGTTACGGGCACCAAATTGGGGGGGTGTATTGTCTCATACGGTCACTCAATAAGAAATGGAAAAAGTTAGCCACCTAAAAAAAATGGCCGCCAAAATCAAAGATTGCCACCATTTTGGCGGCGGCCATCTTTGATTTTGGCGGCTGATGCTTTGTTCTGCAAAGTTAAACTGCTGTGAATTTGCAGAGCAAGTGCCTTGCTTGCATCACAATTTAAATCAAGACCCTGCAGAATGAGAGACTGACACAGAGACCCATGTACGAGGACGGTCTCATATATAGAGACCTGAAGACTTAAATTTACACTTCTTGTTTTTTCGCATGGCAACGTCTGTATGTTCACATCGACGTTGGCGAGTGAGCCTGCGGGTGACAATGTGGGTGAGCCAGCCGGTGAGCCAGCGGGTGAGCCAGCGGGTGAGCCAGCCGGTGAGCCAGCGGGTGAGCAAACTGGTGAGCCATTGGGTGAGCAAACTGGTGAGCCATTGGGTGAGCAAACTGGTGAGCCATTGGGTGAGCAAACTGGTGAGGCAGCGGGTGAGCAAACTGGTGAGCCAGCGGGTGAGCAAACTGGTGAGCCATTGGGTGAGCAAACTGGTGAGGCAGCGGCTGAGCAAACTGGTGAGCCATTGGGTGAGCAAACTGGTGAGCCAGCGGGTGAGCAAACTGGTGAGGCAGCGGCTGAGCAAACTGGTGAGCCATTGGGTGAGCAAACTGGTGAGCCAGCGGGTGAGCAAACTGGTGAGCCATTGGGTGAGCCAGTGGGTGAGCAAACTGGTGAGCCAGCCGGTGAGCCAGCGGGTGAGCCAGTGGGTGAGCAAACTGGTGAGGCAGCAGGTGAGCAAACTGGTGAGGCAGCGGGTGAGCAAACTGGTGAGCCAGTGGGTGAGCAAACTGGTGAGCCAGCCGGTGAGCAAACTGGTGAGGCAGCAGGTGAGCAAACTGGTGAGCCATTGGGTGAGCAAACTGGTGAGGCAGCGGGTGAGCAAACTGGTGAGGCAGCGGGTGAGCAAACTGGTGAGCCATTGGGTGAGCCATTGGGCGAGCAAACTGGTGAGCCAGCGGGTGAGCAAACTGGTGAGCCATTGGGTGAGCCAGTGGGTGAGCAAACTGGTGAGCCAGCCGGTGAGCCAGCGGGTGAGCCAGCGGGTGATCGAATGCGCGATCCAGTGGATGGCCTTAGGAGTAGACTCTCTGAAACGCCGTCGGCCTGCCGAACTTCACGATTGGTCCAGTGCCGATCGAGGCCGCACAGGGCGCACCCACCGACCTACCCCCCCACCTCCCTCCACCCCCCCCGAGAACCGTAAAAAAATGGCCGTTACGGGCAACTCTAATTAGATCAGTGCGCCCAATAACGGGACGTGTGCCACGCCGCGCTGACGTATCCAGTCGTAGTGGCATGGGGTGGCGAGGCGCGGGGGGTGGGGGAGGCGACTTTGAAAGCTGGCTTCGAAGGTTCACGCCGCGTGCAAGCAACGCCGTTTAGGTTCCAGAGAAACTTTTAACAACATTTTCTGCAACGACAACAAAATAAATCGACAGATCCTCCCCGGCTTCACTTTTAGCCGCCCCTTAAGAAAGCTTGTTCCAGAACAACGCAGAGAGCACGCGTGGGGATGGTGGGGGGGGGGGGTCTCTTTTTTTTCTCTCTTTCTCATGAGCGGCTGAAATTGTGCGTCGCGTACACAAAGGCTGTATTGATGGCGCGGCGTGTGTGTGTGTGCACGGCGTGTGTGTGTACACGCACCGTGTGTGCACGGTGTGTGTGTGTGCACGGCGTGTGTGTGTGCACGGCGTGTGTGTATGTGCACGGCGTGTGTGTGTGCACGCACCGTGTGTGCACGGTGTGTGTGTGTGCACGGCGTGTGTGTGTGCACGGCGTGTGTGTATGTGCACGGCGTGTGTGTGTGCACGCACCGTGTGTGTGTGCACGGCGTGTGTGTGTGCACGCACCGTGTGTGTGTGTACAGTGTGTGTGTGTGCACGCACCGTGTGTGTGTGCACGGCGTGTGTGTGTGCACGCACCGTGAGTGTGTGCACGGCGTGTGTGTGTGTGCACGCACCGTGTGTGTGTGCACGGCGTGTGTGTGTGTGCACGGCGTGTGTGTGGGGCTACATCAGCAAGGACTGCGACCGCCGGTCGCTCTGACGTCTAAAAGCCTGGCCAAGTCTTTTACTAAAAAATATTAATTTTAAAGCACCATTCCCCCCCCCCCCCCGCCTCTAACCAGCAAACATGAAAAGTTATCGGGCCGACGTTGGCCCAACGTTTTGAACGACATTCCAAAGTTGGTCCGACGTTGGCAAGATGTCTTTTTTTGCTCGACGCTTTCTCAAAACGTCCGGCTTGGGTTTACGGGGCGAGCCGTTCGTCAGCGCCGCGGGACGGAAACCCGGGGTTTACGTTCCAGCGACGGCACAACGAGAGTAGGCTGAGAGAGAGAGGCACGTAGAGAGACACGCAGAGAGACACACACAGAGAGAGAGAGACACACACACAGAAACACACAGAGAGACACACACAGAGAGAGAGAGAGAGACACACACAGAGAGACACGCAGAGAGACACACACACAGAGAGACACACATAGAGAGACACACACAGAGAGAGACAGAGAGAGAGACACACACACAGACATACAGAGAGACACGCAGAGAGACACACAGAGACAGAGAGAGAGACACACAGAGAGACACACAGAGAGAGACAGAGAGAGAAACACACACAGAGAGACACGCAGAGAGACACAGAGAGAGAGAGAGAGACACACACAGAGAGACACGCAGAGAGACACACACACAGAGAGATAGAGAGAAAGACACACACACAGAGACACGCAGAGAGACACACACAGAGAGAGACAGAGAGAGACACAGAGAGACACACAGAGAGACACACACACACAGAGAGACGCACATAAAGAGAGAGAGACACAGAGAGACAGAGAGAGAGAGACTGAGAGCACGCAGGGAGACGCACACACACAGACACACACATAGACAGACGTGTGCGTGCGTGTCTCTCTGTCCGTGCGTGTATGTGTGCGTGCATGTGTGTGTGCGTGTGCGTGCGTGTCTCTCTGTGCGTGCCTGTGTGTGTGTGCTTGCGTGCGTACTTGTGTGTGTGTGCGTGTGTATGTGCGTGTCTCTCTGTGTGTGTGCGCGCGTGCGCGATTGTCTTTGTTGGCCAACAGCACTTGACCCACAATCCTGAGAAAGGCTCTAGGGGGTTGAGGTGGGGGCGGTGAGTGCTGGTGGGGGAGCTGCGGGCATGGTGTGGTTGATATAGGCCAAGTCACTTTGTACTTGATTATAATTAGGAAGGGTTCACTCGGTGATTATAATGCCGCTAATTATGTTACTGCCACTGAGTTTACCCGGAGAACTCAATGGGATTGTTTGCCCGCTCCCGTCGACAGCTGTTCAGCTCCTTGTGGTGGTCGCCCGTCTTAGATGCGAGGGCAAAAGTAGTGATGCTTGTAAGGCAGCGCATTTGAATTCTGCCCTCGCGCAAGGCGAGACGCTCGCGAACTGGGGGGGGCGAGCTGGAGGGGGGGGGGGCGCGAGGGGCGAGCGTTGTGCAGGACGGTGTCACGGCTTAAAAACAAAAACAAGAGGTGGCGGGCGGTCAAGAATAATAACGGAGCGGCAAACCCGAGGAGTCGACGTCAACCGAGCGGACGGAGCGACGGCAATCGGGTCGCGTCCTGGCGGTCCCGGTGGTGATCCGTCGCACCGCATGGACCGCGAGCGACCGGCGAGCGGCTTGGAGGGAGCGGGGGGGGGGGGGGCGGGGGGGAGCCCATCGTCATCCAGCAGTGGATAGACCGCGGCCGACGATGACGGCGGCAGGAAAGGTTTCGGCCGTGCACGCCGAAGCTCTTTGCCAGCATTCGGATGCCGCCCCCACCACCGCTCCTCCGGGCGGGGGGCGGTGGGGAGGGGGGGGGGCGGGCGGGCGGCCGGCGCTGTGACTCGGAGCGTTCCCTCCCCAATGCCGCTCACACCGCGCGGGGGGCACGCCGCCCGTTAGCGAGACCGCTCGCTCTCCGGCGCTCCCTCCCGCCCCCCTTCCCCGCCGCCCCCGCCACCCTCCCCCCCCCACACTCCCGCCGGACCGATTGTTTACCGCGGTATCTCTCGTCGGCGCAATTTGAGCGGCGTGGCGATGACCGCGGCGCCGCGTGCGACGAGAGACGCCGGGCGTCTGCGCGCGTGTTGAGGATTTAACGCTGGCGAGGGTGGGGCGGCGGCGGCGGCGGCGGCGGTGGTGGTGGTGAGACAGGGATTTGGCTGGCCCTCGCGAACAGTAACAATCACGCGTAATAATAGCGCGGTGTGGTCCTTTTTGGGGTCGGGGACGGGGAGGGCGGGGATGGGGCGGGGTGGGGGTGGGTTTTAATGGCCCAATTACAGCTCGCGCCGTGTGTTCCCACCGTGCCGTGGAGTCACGAGCCTCGCCCCCACTCCCCCGCCCCAACGTGTGAGCGTGCCCGCGTGTGTGAGTGCCGTGTGAGTGCCCATGTGTGTGTGTGCCGTGTGAGTGTCGTGTGAGTGCCCCTGTGTGTGAGTGTCGTGTGAGTGCCCCTGTGTGTGAGTGTCGTGTGAGTGCCCCTGTGTGTGTGTGTGCCGTGTGAGTGACCCTGTGTGTG
Source organism: Petromyzon marinus (assembly GCF_048934315.1). Classification (NCBI taxonomy): domain Eukaryota; kingdom Metazoa; phylum Chordata; class Hyperoartia; order Petromyzontiformes; family Petromyzontidae; genus Petromyzon; species Petromyzon marinus. The sequence continues at coordinate 358,448 of NC_133729.1, read as the reverse complement.
TGTGCCGTGTGAATGCCCCTGTGTGTGTGTGTGTGCCGTGTGAATGCCGTGTGAGTGCCCCTGTGTGTGTGTGCCGTGTGAGTGACCCTGTGTGTGTGTGCCGTGTGAGTGCCGTGTGAGTGACCCTGTGTGTGTGTGCCGTGTGAGTGCCCCTGTGTGTGTGTGCCGTGTGAGTGACCCTGTGTGTGTGTGTGCCGTGTGAGTGCCGTGTGAGTGACCCTGTGTGTGTGTGTGCCGTGTGAGTGCCCCTGTGTGTGTGTGTGCCGTGTGAGTACCCCTGTGTGTGTGTGTGCCGTGTGAATGCCGTGTGAGTGACCCTGTGTGTGTGTGTGTGCCGTGTGAATGCCCCTGTGTGTGTGTGTGCCGTGTGAGTGCCCGCTGGCAAGCGACTGTGAATGTCCCGTCGCGTGGCTTTGAACACGCCGCGGTGTGCTTCCGTTGGAGCGCGCCCGTGAAGCCGTCGTCGCGTTACGTTCGTCAACGCTCGTGCGACGAAAGGTTGAAAGCGTTTGTGAATTAGCAAACGTCTGCCCATCCGTCCGAGTGTAACGGGGAGGAGAAGGGGGCACGATGGCTCTCCTTACGGTGATCCAATACGAACGAAACTTACGTTGTCCGTCTGTCTGCGTGTGTAACGTGGGGTCACGATAACTCCCCTCGAACAATGTCCCGGCGTGAATTAAACTTGAGTAGAGAGATCAAGTTGGCCCAATTGATCAATAGCTTGGCCCACAACTCGGCTGTCAAACCAGCGGCTGAAAGGCTTGGGATTGCCGGCCAAGGCGATGACATCAGCGCACGCCCGTCGCATCGCGACATGACTTCACCGCGTGCAACAAAACAAACGCAGCGGCCGTGAAGCGAGAGAGGGAAGAAGAAGAAGAAGTAGAAGCACATAACGGGCGACGTGTTGGCCGTTCTTCACAGCACACAGACAGGCCAGAGAGGTTGAGGGTGGCGTGAGTTCTACTTCATTCGTGACGACGGCCGGGTAGGAGGGGGAGCGGGAGGGGGTGGTGAACCGTGGATTGGCACCGCTCCTCGTTGCCTACCGCTGCATCTGGCGTACGCACGAAGTCGCCTGGGTAGCAGTCATAACTCAACGTCCGTGTTCGAAATCCGGGCGATGGCTTAACGGGGGTGGCACGCCTCCCGCCGAGACAGAATCCTGTGCCGAATCTCACGCTCCTGCCCAATCCCCCACCCCGTGTGCCCCCCTCGTGCCCCCCCTCCCCACCCCGTGTGACCCCCGCGTGCCCCCCGCCCCCAGGTGTGCTCGTGCCTGGATGCGACGGTGAGGAGGGACCCGTGCGTGGAGCCGAGGAGGGCGGCCGTGCACGCCGTCACGCTCCTCCTGCGAGGCCTCGGCGCCAGTGTCACAGAGGTGACCTCCGCACCCCGACCCTGACCCCGACCATGACCAAAGCCCTGACCCTAACCCTGACCTTGACTCCGACCCTAACCCTAGGCCTGACCGTAACTCTAACCCCGATCCCGACCCCTACCCCGACCTTAACCCCAACCCCGACCCCAACCCCTACCCCAACCCCGACCCCAACCCCGACCCATACCCCAACCACGACCTCGAGCCCTACCCCAACTCCGACCCATGTGAGATTGCGCGTACGCACACAAAGATTCCCTGAGTAACCTTGAAGAGACTTTTGGGACAAGTCTGCGAGCAGCTATGAAGGCCGGCACGGCACACGTTTGTTTACGCACCGCAGACTCATGTGAGGCCGAGTCGACCTAGGAGAGGCCCAGGACCAGTTCAGATAGTCGTCATTGGTGTTGGCTGTGAGCGGGAATCGAGCCCTCTACCCCGGATTTGTCACGCAGTGCGCTGGCAACTGCACCGCCACTGAGCTTTGCCACTTAACACACAACAACAGCCGCCATTCGCCACTAAGTGGCAGTGACGTCACCACGGCACCTGTGCCAGGCCATATAAACTTTAAGGCCACGTGAAGTGTCAAACGCCCGCTGGCAGGAGGTCACGGGGCAGAACAAGGTGCCATTGGTCGACTGACTGAGATGACTGGCTGATGCACCACCTGTGCCCCCTACTGTGCCAACCTGCTGTGCTTTAGCCACCCGGCGCTCCGCTCGTTGTTGTGAGCGTCGCTCCTCCGCCCTCCGTTGTTGTTGGAGGGCGACTGCCTCCAACTGCCCAGTAGCGTCCTTCACGAGCCTCCTCCACAGAGGCCGATCTTGACACCGCTGGTACCGGTCATCGGCAAGTCCACTCAGCTCCGCGTCCTCCTGTACCACATCACTCCATATACACACACGCACGCACACAAACATGCACGCATCCAGCATATGCGCGCTCACAAGCGATACTTGACCCCGTGACCTCCTGCCAGCGAGCCTTGACAGACACCTCGCGCAGACGCGGAGCGCACCTAGCCTGGCGCGACCGCTGCGAGGACATCGGCGGCAACTTGGCCGCGTGCCGCGTCGGTAAACCCCTCGCCGGGGTTTCCCAAGCTCCAGCGGCGTGCCCGTGTCCCGTGCACCGTGTCCCGTGTCCCGTGCGCCGTGTCCCGTGTCCCGTGTCCCGTGTCCCGTGTCCCGTGTCCCGTGTCCCGTGCGCCGCGTGTACCACGTGACGCGGACAGGGCGAACCGCCTCGGCGCCTCAGGCGAGGCCCGTTTCAACGACCGCCGGGCGCGCTCGGCGCTTGCCGAGTTAATTTGCACCCGTGGCGGGAGGAGCGCGAATTGGTGGAAGCGGAACGGCGGAGCGCGGTGCGGCGACGGGGCGGGGGTCGTCGCGGCCTGAACTCTCCGTCCACGCTGCTGCTGCGGGTGACTCGCCGAGTGCATTCGGCGTCGAACGCGGGGCGGCGGCGGGGGGGGGGGGGGGGGCGGGGGGTCGAGCCGCCCCATGCCGCCCGGCGCAAGGCACATTGAAGCGATTAAACGACGCCGCGTCGTTGGCCCTCCTTGACGGGAGGGCGGTGGGGGGCTGGGAGACCGAACGCAGGCGGTGAGGTTCGGGGGGGGGGGGGGGGGTAGTCGGGGGGGCGGCGTTGACGCCCGCCCGGCGCTCTCCGCTACGTGCGTGCGACGTCACGACTTGCGCACTTCCCCCCCCCCCCTCCACCCCACCCCCCCCCCCCCCCCCCCCGCGGCGCGCTCGCCGCACGGCCCGGTGCCGTCGGCAAACCCTGCCCGGCGGGGGCCCCGCTCGTCCGCGAGCACGTGGAGCTGCTTAGCGCCGCCAATTTTCCTGTTAACCCTCTTCACCCACAATTCCCCGAGTGCCGCGATGAAATGAAAATATGACAGGGGCTGGTGGCGGTGGCGCTGCAAAATTCCCCCCCCCCTCCTCCTCCCCCTCCGTTGGCACTTTGCGGTCATCCTGGCACGTCGGCACTGCCGGCGCTCGCGCGCCGCTTCCCCGTGAAGCCGTCCGGCACAGAAGCCTCGTGACCTTTGAACTCGAAGAAAGTGATCTTGCAAGTGTGGACGTTTCAAATAATATTTAACTTTTGGAGGTTTTACACCGCCCCCCCTCCTCCACCCACAATTAAATTTTGCGTCACTGGACGAAGAATCGTGCGTCAGAGAAGGTCTGGCGGAAGCGGACGTCACAGAGCTGCTTGCGAGACCGCTGTACCTCCCCACGCTCTCCCTGCTGCCGCTGTTTAGAGATGCCGGTCGAAACGGCAGCAAACTTAATTTCGCGTGTTCATTTTTTTTATTCTGGCAAAGCTGTCGGGTTTATAAAGAATGTAACGTATTATACGATGGGGTGTCATGGGTGATCCCCCCCCTTCCCCGCTCCCCGCCGCTCGCCCCGCCGGCTTAGTAACGGATTGCGTGGCTGAAACCCAGATTTGAAATGGGGGATCTTAAGCGATGCCAGCTAACTTGCTCTGATCTCTAAGCAAGCGTAATTAATTGCATTTCACCACGCTCGATGCAAAAGCGGTTGCGACTGTGACCGGTGAATCTTTCGGTGGCCTTGCCGTCACAGGGTGGGGGGAGGGGAGAGGGCCACGTTCAAAACTCCACACAAATGGATTTAAGAATCCATTGCTGCACCTATAACCTCCTGGCCACCTCGCAGCGCAGGCCCAACAACGCCTGCCGTTCCCAGGTGGTCTTTCGTGGCGGTGCGAACCGGGCTGAGCCCTGCTCGGGGCCTCTGAACTCCGCGCAGATGGGGTGCGAGTCTCAAAGGAGTTCCGGGTTTCTGCTTCGTTATTAGTTTCTGTTGGTTTCGACGGCGTGGGGTGATGTCATTTGTTGACTTAGAACCCCCCCTCCCCCACCGCCTGACGGAGCCAATCAACCTTATTACGGTAATCTACCCTTCACCAATCACAAGCAATCGACTCCACGATTGTTAAACCGGATCACGTGCACGGCTGTCCTGATGGCGTCATTGCCACCTACCGAATCAGGACGCCCTGTCGCAGCAGAGCCTGATTGATGCTGGCTGTTGCAACCTCCAGCGAAACGTCGTTCTGATGTTGTCAACATTTTCGTGGCTTTTTCACCGTTCCTCTGTCGTCGGCTGGCGCGGGCCTACAATAACAATAAAAAATAAAACATTTATCCGCGCGACGGTTTAAACCCCCAAAAGAGACGTCACCAGTCGTAGAGTCCCGTCGTTTTGTTCCGTCATGTCCGCTCATGCCCCCCCCCCACCATGCCCCCCCCCACCATGCCCCCCCCATGCCCCCCCCTCCACCATGCCCCCCCCCCCTCCACCATGTCCCCCAACGCGATTGAGAAGCTCGCCAACTCGCGGCCCCGAGCAGCAGGTGGCCGTGCTTCTGCGAGCAGAGGCCACGAGAAGCCACGGCGGACTTTGGGAAGTGAGAGAGAGCGGCAATTCTGACCCCACGTGCCCTCTCGCCTGAGCGAGGCTTTGACCTCACGAAACCTGAAACGCGTTCTTAGCTTGCGGCCTGAGGAAGGGGGGGGGGAGGGGGGCGCCGACGGGAGGCGTTCGCCACGCCGTTCATGCCCGGGGGCCTCACGGGGCCTCGCGGGGGCCTTGAGGGGCCCTCCTGGGCCCTCCTGGGCTCCCCGCATGGTTGTGGTACAATTAACCCGCCCCCCCCCCCCCCCCGTCGCGAGCACGCACGCCCGGCTCAACCCGCGCCTCGTTTCCATTGGAGGATGTTCGATCGCGATGACCTCGGAGACGCGGTCATCGCGATCGAACGTTGCGTCCGGTTTTCATGAAATATGTGCGCGTTATGAATCGTGTTCATCATTATTATTATTAGTATTGTTTAAAAAATGTTAAGGCAGCTGATTTGGCTTTACCCGCATTGCTGCGCCCGGGAAGTACTCTTGTCAGTCTCGTCCACCTGTCTCTCCGAGGACACTTCACATGTTTTTAAGAAAAACTACAAAACCTCTAAACCAATCGTTACAACAACGAGCGTTTATTAAATGCTCCTGAAACACAAATGCTCCGAAACTCGACGCTCACGGATAGCGGTGCCCGGATCTTCGTCCAGTTTTTCTCGGTTTGACAAGATTGGCAAGAAATAACTCTTTGAAAGCATAAAAAAACACTCCTTTTCCCTACAAGTTGTCGTGAAGCCACGTTTACCAGCGCGATTAGCGATGGGCTCTATCTGCCCGTCCTGTCGGGGGAAGGCTGCTGCTATCGTCATGCCCGGACACATCTCCGAAGCAGACAGATTAGAGCGAGAGAGAGAGAGCAGGTCATGCGACACTTTAATTATTATTGCTGCCAGTACAGGTCGAGAGCGAGAAGAGGCGCGTGGGGGCCAGGCAAATTGAGCTATCATTTGTGGTGGCCAGGTTGCTTCTGAAAGGAGATCTATGTAGCTTAGTTGCCCTTACCTGGTAAGGTAAAAAAAAATTGTAGTTTTATAGGTGTCTCGCCCAGTGCCGGATCAAGCTAGTGCGGCGCCTGTAGCGTATGTTATAAAGGGGCCCTAAATTACCAAAAAAAAACGCTTAAATATTAAAACACAAATGTTGAACCTGCATAGTAAAGTAATTGTCTTTTTTCATTTGCTATACATCCAGATCGTACGAAAAATCGCTAACCTTAAACAACCATTTATTATTTTATTCTCATTCTACGTGACTTAAACACCCAGTCGTTGTTCATAAAAGTTGAAGGCGGTGTAGTACTATAGTAATGGAGCAAGTGCAGAATCACTGAACCGGAATTGATAGCTTGAAAGCATTGAGCGCTGGGCCCTTGAAAGTGCGGGGCCCGTAGCTACTACATTTGTAGCCACTTTTGCGACGAGGATTATCCGGCACTGGTCTCGCCGCTCAGAGCTGCGTCGCGTGATGCTCGTATCCTTCGGTGGCCCCAGAGCCAGTCGTGACATTTCCACATTCCTATCGCCGGTGTTCAGGTTGTACATTGAACGGCAATCAAGTGACCACCGCTCGTTTTGTCGTTTTGGCCGGAACGAAAGATGCGCTCGGTTAACCGAGCAACGTTTCGGGCAGTCCGACCACAACACCGCCCAGGAGGATCGCCGCGATTATTATTGCTCGACGCTAATTTTTATATATATAATCCATTTCTCGTAAATCCCATTAGCGACATCCGCGGGATGACGATTACACGAAGGGCACGAGGCCGGCGTCCGCGAAGCGATGACGGGGCCCTTCCCCGCAGTCCGACACGAGTCACGAATCGCTGATGGAGAGCAGACGAGTCGCAGGAAGTGACCGCGAGAGACAGAGCGAGAGAGTGTGAGCTCAAAGCAAGAGCTTTAACTAAGAAAAACCGCACGCAAAAACAACAATGGTGCAACCACAACAACGCAGTACATTACCATCACTGTTGTGTGGTGGGGGAGCGCTGCACTACGAACCCGGCGCCCCGAGTTCAATTCCCACTCACGGACCGGTCCTGGGCCTCCCCTAGGTCGACTCGGCCTCAAATGAGTACCTGGTGCGATCTGTAAATATCGCCACTAGGGAGACAAAGGTGCTCGCTCACAGCACTTGTCCCAACCGCCTGTTGAGGCTGTACGGGGGATCTTTGTCTTTGCGCCACGAACCCGGCGAGTGGAGTTCAACTCCCGCTCGCGGCCAACGTCGTTGACGAGCGCTGCATCTGAACCCCCGGTCCTAGCGCCTCCCGAAGGTGCGGTGTGTAAACAAAAGCACCGGGGAGACAAAGGTGGCCAGGCGTGGTGCTGCTGGCCACACCACCGCCTCGCACACCGTGCCGGCTTTCGCTAGGTGCTCGTCGTGATCGGCGCTTGTCCCGGCAGTCTGTTAAAGGTTACACGGTGTGTGGGGGGTGAGGCGTGGGACGGCGGCGGTGCGGAAACCTCAGGCCTCTTTGTGGTAACCGCAGAGTCATCGTACCGGACTCCGCTCAATTCTCTGTGTCATCGCGTGAAGGCGATACGACAGGCCCCCAGTGAGTCACCCGCTTTGCCGCTCGCTCGCACAACAAAAAAAACGTGCCGGCTGTGGCGCGCGGGGCTCAAATTAAAATAAAAAAAACTCTCGCCGCTCGTCGTTAGCACGGACGACCTCCCCCCACCCCCTCCCGTAACGCGCCACAGCTGCGCACGCCACGATGCCCCGTGGCGGTTTCGTGGGAATAGTCGTGAAAGTTGGGCCGGAGCGGACGGTGTTTCCCATCGCGTCGGGTGCCGTTACAAGCTTGGGTCGTGTCCGTTTGTCTACGCGGCAAAATGAGGCTGGTTCATAATCCCCCCCACCACCACCACCGTCAACGAACTCTCATCTGTGAAAATGTCGTCGCTCGCGCGTGCGCACGTGCCCGGATCGGACACGCGCCGAGACTTTTGAGGGAAGTAAAGAGAGCGCGGGGTGGTGAAGGGTGCACACGTTGCCGAGGCGGATTCGCCGCTCTCCTCCGGTGGCCAAGTCACCGAATAGCAAGGCACCTTCAAGCAGAATCATAATATTGTATGTACACTGCAGGAGGAATCCGATGAGCTATGAAGCTCTTTTTTTTCACCGATGTCCAGTCGGGGCACGGGTGGTAAGAACGTTACAACAACAGACAGTGGTGCAAAGTCTAGGAAAGGTAAACAAATAACCCAAACTCATACAGATACAACAAAAAAATCTCAACGGGGCTGTCCCTCCGAGCGTTATCGTGACGACCACCCTGTTACTGGCGGACGGACGGAGCCGATGCACCGACGATCTCGGCCTCCGTCGGCAAGCGCTGACGATGGCCGTCCGCGCTTCGCAAGGAAGGCGGCGAAGTTTTAAAGTCAAAATGTAATTAGTGTCATCGTCTTTCACCGTCTATCGTACGCACGTCTCCATCTCTCTCCCGGCCGGATGGGGCCGGTGGGGGTGGGTGCCAGTGGTGGCCGCGTAATGAGCGGGGGAATCAGAGTGGATTAGCTTGGAGGGCGAGGAGGTGGCGTGGGGGGTGGTGGCGGCGGTGGTGGCGGTGGTGGAGGCTGAGTCGGGGCAAGCGGGCGGGGACGGCGAGGGTTTCCCGGACACACCTTGCCGCCCGCAGGTCGCCCGACCCCGTCCAGAACGAGCCCCTCAACAATTTAGGAATTAGCTTCGGCGAGGACACTGCGGGATTTTTTGTGGCTGCAGACTTTAAAAAAAGGGGGTGGGGGGGGTGGAGGAGGCGGGGGGGAGGGGAATTAATTTGCCGTTGTACCTCCTCCGTGCACATCTCACCGTCGTTATCATCTTCGTCGCTAAATACTCCTGCTCCCGCTTCCTTGTCCTGGTCCCATCCTCCTCTTCCCCCACCTCCGCTCCTCCCCCTTCCCCCCCCCCACTCTCTCCCCCGCTCTCTCCGTGCCACACGGGGCGAGCGAGCGAGCGAGTGAGCGAGCGAGTGACCGCGCGGCTGTGAATCAGCCGTCCCGCGGGGACGCGCTGGGCAGCGCAAAGCGAGACCAGATGACCGGGACAGAGGGCGCTCCGTGCCTCTCGCTCCCACTCCGCTGCTCCCCCATGGCTTCTGCTTCCTCCCCCACCTCACTCCCCGCTCGCTCCTTGCTTCTCCTCGCTCGCCTCTGTCCACCACGCTCCCTCCTGCTCCCCACCTTTCTGCATCTTGCTCCACCTCCCGCTCGTCTGCTTGGCTCCACGCTCCCCCTTGCTCCTTCTCTCTCCAGCTCCCCCCCCCCCCCCTCTCGCCCCCTCTGTGACTCACTATCTCCCGCCACCGCAAGACGCGTACCCCTGACCGTGGTCTCCCACGCGCACGCGCACACGCACGTATCTGCGCGTCGCGAGATTGATTTATTGTGGGCGCGGTTTTTTTTTCTGCTGAAATATTTCAATTCCTCGAGCCGGTGCCGAGCGCACCATTGCAGTTACGCGTGCGTGATGGTGCTAGCGCGTTCGCGGGTTGTGGAGGGGGGGGTGGGGGGTGAGAGCAGGGGGCAGGACGCGATGCTCGGTCAGCAGAGAGCAGGAATCTGAGAGCATCTGGAAATCTTTTCATTCCGTGGCCGTGCGAACCGTGGTGACGCGGAGCGGCTCGCTGGGCCCCTCGGGAAGGTGCTCGGCGGAGTCTCGAGGCGCGCGTTCGAGAGAGGCCTGCCATCGGCGTGCTCGGGCTTGTGAGAGAGCGGAGGGGGTGGGAAAACCGGAGAGGCTTCCTCCCCCGCCGGAAGAAAAAAAAATCCGCCACGCGTACGGGATGGTGACAGTCCCTAGCTCCCGCACGGGTGGAGTCAGTGATCCATTGTCGTGCTAGCGCTTTCCGGGGTCACGTCGCAAAACCCGCTCTCTGCCAATCGAAGCGTTCTTTCTTTACAAGTCTCCCGCTTTTGGATTCAGGGTTCCAGCGAGGTCGGGTGCATTCGGGGTGACGTTTGGCCACCCTCCCTGCCGCTGCCGCCGCTACTGCTGCTCGCAAAAATAACGAGCGGGCTTCCCCGGCCTGTAAGCTGGCAGGTAAACTCTCGGTAGGCGTTCCGCATGCCTATGGCTGTGGGGGGTGGTATCCGTAGGACAAGCGCCGTTAGCTTTCCTCGAAAGGGCACATTTTTATCGACCCAGGGGGGGGGATGGGCTGAGTTACCACCCCTCCCCTCCCTCCCCACCCCCTTTTGGCACCTCCCAGCGAGAAGGAACTGGGTTCGATTCCCGACTCGGGCACCTTTCTGTGTGGTGTGTTCTCCTCCTCTATCACAGAGTCTGAGACAGCGTGTAGAGTCTGTGTGTTCCTCCTCTATCACAGAGTGCGAGTGAGTCTGAGACAGCGTGCAGAGTCTGTGTGTTCCTGCCTCTATCACAGTGTGAGTGAGTCTGAGACAGCGTGTAGAGTCTGTGTGTTCCTCCTCTATCACAGAGTGAGTCTGAGACAGCGTGTAGAGTCTGTGTGTTCCTCCTCTATCACAGAGTGAGTGAGTCTGAGACAGTGTGTAGAGTCTGTGTGTTCCTCCTCTATCACAGAGTGAATCTAAGACAGCATGTAGAATCTGTGTTCCTGCCTCCTCAATCACAGTGTGAGTGAGTCTGAGACAGCGTGTAGAGTCTGTGTGTTCCTCCTCTATCGCAGAGTGAGTGAGTCTGAGACAGCGTGTAGAGTCTGTGTGTTCCTGCCTCTATCACAGAGTGTGAGTGAGTCTGAGACAGTGTGTAGAGTCTGTGTGTTCCTGCCTCTATCACAGAGTGTGAGTGAGTCTGAGACAGCGTGTAGAGTATGTGTTCCTGCCTCCCCTATCACAGAGTGTGAGTGAGTCTGAGACAGCGTGTAGAGTCTGTGTGTTCCTGCCTCTATCACAGAGTAAGTCTGAGACAGCGTGCAGAGTCTTGTGTTCCTGCCTCCTCTATCACAGAGTGTGAGTGAGTCTGAGACAGCGTGTAGAGTCTGTGTGTTCCTGCCTCTATCACAGAGTAAGTCTGAGACAGCGTGCAGAGTCTGTCTGTTCCTGCCTCCTCTATCACAGAGTGTGAGTGAGTCTGAGACAGCGTGTAGAGTCTGTGTGTTCCTGCCTCTATCACAGAGTAAGTCTGAGACAGCGTGCAGAGTCTGTCTGTTCCTGCCTCCTCTATCACAGAGTGTGAGTGAGTCTGAGACAGCGTGTAGAGTCTGTGTTTCTGCCTCTATCACAGAGTGTGAGTGAGTCTGAGACAGCGTGTAGAATCTGTGTGTTCCTGCCTCTATCACAGAGTGAGTCTGAGACAGCGTGTAGAGTCTGTGTGTTTCTGCCTCTATCACAGAGTGAGTCTGAGACAGCGTGTAGAATCTGTGTGTTCCTGCCTCTATCACAGAGTGAGTCTGAGACAGTGTGTAGAGTCTGTGTGTTCCTGCCTCTATCACAGAGTGAGTCTGAGACAGCGTGTAGAGTCTGTGTGTTCCTGCCTCTATCACAGAGTGTGAGTGAGTCTGAGACAGCGTGTAGAATCTGTGTGTTCCTGCCTCCCTCTGTTCTCCACGGATTTTCTTTGGCTTCTCCTCTTTCCTCCCACAGCTAAAGATCACCAACGCAGTGTCATTGTTAATGTACCAAACGTCCCAAGCTCGCAAGAACCCCCCATGGTGAATAATAGTTTAATTCAATATTTACGATTATTGTGCACACGTAAGAATATCCTTGTCCGGTGAACTCCTCCTATAACCACTCCGCCAATTTCAATCGGTCTATTGGCAACGGTAATCCATTCGCCGCACAAGGTGGCAGCCTGCAGGTCAGCACAAGGTGGCAGCCTGCAGGTCAGCACAAGGTGGCAGCCTGCAGCATTTTGCAGCAGCCCGATATCCGGTTATCCCGATTACCGACTTTCCCAAAATTTCAGGGGGGGCTGAGCCCACCCCAGCCCCCCCTGTGGCTCCGCCCCTGGTCGTGAGCGATCCGGTGCCAGAAAGATGTGGTCGCTGCCTGAGCATACGTCGGCACTGCAAGACAGAGAGCAAAGCGGAAACGGCAAGTGACGAAATCCGCAGTGGGACACCTACTGCTACGGGCGTATCTGCGTATCTCTCCCCATGGATCGTGATTGTGATGATGATGGTGATGACGATGATGATGATGATTGTGCGTCCCGAAAATCGAGAAGACTTTTACGTGAAAGCGTCCTTTCACGTTTCGATCGTCGTTACCGGAGTTATCGCGTGTGTCCCGCCAACAAAAGACAAAGATCCCCCGTATAGACTTCAACAGACTGTTGGGGCAAGTGCTGTTAGCGAGAACCTATGAATGCACGAAGGGGTGGGTGGCCAAGGCCACGCCCGGCCGCCTTTGTCTCCCTAGGTACTCATTTGAGACCGAGTCGACCTAGGGGAGGCCCAGGATCGGTTCAGATAATCGTCACCAGCGGGAATCGAACTCGGCTCGCCGGCTTCGGAGCGCCAACCGCTACGCAGACAGACGGGCGGACGGAGCGGACGGAGCGGGCGGGCGACTAAATGCGTTCGGCCTCGTTTGAGGCCCCTCCCGATGCCTGCTAAGTTCCCCACGCGCACGAATCCCCCCGGGCCATCCGTCCAATGCGCCCCCACACGCGACCCCCGGGGCGAGGGTGGGGGGAGGGGTGGTACCTCCCGGCTAAACAAACGCCGCCCGGAGTCGCTCCCGGTGTTTGACGAACCTCAACGCCGTTTTCACTGTCGCCGACGGAACGTTACCCACGCGACGAGAAGGGGTGGGCGGGGGGGGTGTAACATTTATTCCTAGCTATATATTTTTTTAAAAAATCGTTACTTTCTTGCTGATGCAGGTGTTATTGCGAAATCCTTAGAGGACGGCGGGGGGAGGTAAGGAAAAAAGGAATTAATAAAATCGTGGCGGGGGGGGGCAGGGGAAGAAAGTAGGGGGGTACAGATCGCGGTATTCGACAGCTGCCACTCGACATAACACGGCGGCGTTGCTTGCGGGGACGCTAACAAGCCATTGAAATATATCGCGTCTCGTTAGATTATACAGAACAAATGTTGCTTTTCTCTTGCCGCCTGCCAACCCGCCCACCTCCTCCTCCTCCCCCCGGCGCTGTAGGAAAATGTGAGGTCTGGACCACCTGCAGCTCCGTCGTTTGCAGTTCGGGGTGACAGCAGAGACGTTTTCACCGGCTCGCTGGAATTATTTGATGTTGTCAGGATATTTTCGCTTCTCTCTCTCGTCAGGGTGGTTGTGTGTGTGTGTGTGTGGGGGCGCGGGGTGTAAAAAAAACGCAACCCCCTTCTTTTACATGGGGCAACTGCAATGTTTGGGAGTTTATTTTGGAGCACGCATTGAGGAGCGGTGCGCCCGCTCTCAAGTCGATTGTCGAGGCTGACGCGGAGCGACAGCTGTGATTGTGTGAGGAGTAGCAAGCGGGGTTGTGAAACACCGCGGTGATGGTGGCGTAGATCTCGGTGTGAGTCTACGGGTCTCTCTGTGATGATATGTGTCCGTGTGAGTCTACGGGTCTCTCTGTGATGATATTTGTCTGTGTGAGTCTACGGGCTTCTCTGTGATGATGTTTGTCTGTGTGAGTCTACGGGTCTCTCTGTGATGATATTTGTCTGTGTGAGTCTACGGGTCTCTCTGTGATGATATGTGTCTGTGTGAGTCTACGGGTCTCTCTGTGATGATATTTGTCCGTGTGAGTCTATGGGTCTCTCTGTGATGATATTTGTCCGTGTGAGTCTACAGGTCTCTCTGTGATGATATTTGTCCGTGTGAGTCTACGGGTCTCTCTGTGATGATGTTTGTCTGTGTGAGTCTACGGGTCTCTCTGTGATGATATTTGTCCGTGTGAGTCTACGGGTCTCTCTGTGATGATATTTGTCTGTGTGAGTCTACGGGTCTCTCTGTGATGATATTTGTCTGTGTGAGTCTACGGGTCTCTCTGTGATGATATTTGTCCGTGTGAGTCTACGGGTCTCTCTGTGATGATATTTGTCCGTGTGAGTCTACGGGTCTCTCTGTGATGATATTTGTCCGTGTGAGTCTACGGGTCTCTCTGTGATGATATGTGTCTGTGTGAGTCTATGGGTCTCTCTGTGATGATGTTTGTCCGTGTGAGTCTACGGGTCTCTCTGTGATGATGTTTGTCTGTGTGAGTCTACGGGTCTCTCTGTGCGATGCTATTTGGCTGTGTGAGTCTACGGGTCTCTGTGCGATGCTATTTGTCTGTGTGAGTCTACGGGTCTCTGTGCGATGCTATTTGTACGTGTGAGTCTACGGGTCTCTCTGTGATGATATGTGTCTGTGTGAGTCTACGGGTCTCTCTGTGATGATATTTGTCCGTGTGAGTCTACGGGTCTCTCTGTGATGATATGTGTCTGTGTGAGTCTACGGGTCTCTCTGTGATGATATTTGTCCGTGTGAGTCTACGGGTCTCTGTGCGATGCTATTTGTACGTGTGAGTCTACGGGTCTCTCTGTGATGATATTTGTCTGTGTGAGTCTACGGGTCTCTGTGCGATGCTATTTGTACGTGTGAGTCGTCACGTGCCCCACGGTTTTGTTCTGCCTGGGTGGTGACCAGAGCCGCCGCATACTGACCCCGGATGGGTTTCTAATTTCCCAATGTGGTCATCGAGCCTCCACATCTCCCGCTGTGGGTTTGTGCGGATGCGGTTTCGATTGTTGTGGCCCAGAAGCTTCGCGGGAGCGGTAACATTAACGTCGCGATATGAGGTGGAAAACTTTCTTCATTAAAAAAAAACTCAGAAGGGGCCTGCGCTACAGAGAGAGTGAGAGAGGAGAGCCCTAGACAAGTCCCTCTCTTCCCACGCTGGCGATACCGTCGGAGAAAAGCGGGGAGTGGCCACACTTCACCCCACCGCACGCGACTGGCTTGCCAATTGGCCAACTCCCATGGTATGCTGCCGGTCAGACAGACGTGGCAAGGGATCGGAGAGGCCTGCCCAACAACCCATTGTAATTGACAATAATGTACAGCCCTTTTACTTTACGACCAATACAAACCAAACTCAAATGCGCGAACCACTATACCCGCCGCTCCACGTCAAAGGAAACGTCGACTGATGAGACGTTGTTACAAATGACGTGTCACGCATCGGCCACCGGCTCCGCTGCTGGATGAAGGCCCAGCACACCGCGCCGCACTCCCAGAATTCCCCACGGTGCCGCGGGATGCCAGAATCCGTGACCGACGATACGGTTCAATCTTTTGACGAATCCCCGGTTTCCCCCCGATGCACGTGCGCACACCTCTTCCGGAATTTTTCCCAATGTAAATTCAAGCATTCACCTCTTCTCCCGCGCCAGCGACAAGCTCTGTCATTTACTCCCCGTTAAACAAAAATTTCCACGGAGGGTGGCGGATTCGCCACGGCCCCTTCTTGTTTCGCCGGACCGCCTGGCCGCGTTGACGCGCCGGTTTCTCCGTCGAAATTTCGCCGAGGTGAGCGGGCGGTGGAGAACTTCATTAAACTCGCGCGAGCCCACGCACGCACGCACACACACGCGTGTCCGCCCCCCCCCCCCTAGGCCCCCCGGCCACACCTCCCCTCACCACCTCTGCCTTTCTCGTTGTCGTCCACGTGTCTGGCACCGTCCCAGCTCCTTCACCCCCCTGCCCCCCGTCGTCCTGCAGAATGGAAAGGGAAGGCGACTCCCCCCCGCCCTCCACCCGTGGGCTGTCGGGTGAAATTGAAAGGCAAAACTCAGCTCCGTGTTCACGTTTTTTTGCTCACTCTCTCACTCTCTCACTCTCCCACTCTCTCACTCTCCCACTCTCTCACTCTCTCTCACTCTCTCACTCTCCCACTCGTCCACTCTCTCACTCTTTCACTCTCTCACTCTCCCACTCTCTCACTCTCCCACCCTCACCCTCTCACCTCTCACTCTCCCACTCTCACTCTCCCACTCTCACTCACTCTCACTCTCTCACTCGTCCACTCTCTCACTCTCTCTCACTCTCTCACTCTCCCACTCGTCCACTCTCTCACTCTCTCACTCTCTCACTCTCCCACTCTCTCACTCTCCCACTCGTCCACTCTCACTCTCTCTCACTCTCCCACTCTCTCACTCTCCCACTCTCTCACTCTCCCACTCTCTCACTCTCTCCCTCTCTCCCTCTCTCTCTCTCACTCACTCTCCACTCTCTCACTCTCCCACTCTCTCACTCTCTCAGTCTCTCACTCTCCCACTCTCTCACTCTCTCACTCTCTCTCACTCTCTCTCACTCTCTCACTCTCTCTCTCTCTCTCACTCTCTCACTCTCCCACTCTATCACCCTCCCACTCGTCCACTCTCTCACTCTCCCTCTCTCTCACTCTCTCTCACTCTCCCACTCTCCCACTCTCTCACTCTCCCACTCTCTCACTCTCCCACTCTCTCACTCTCCCACTCTCACTCTCTCACTCTCTCACTCTCCCACTCTCTCACTCTCCCACTCTCTCACTCTCTCTCACTCTCCCACTCTCTCACTCTCCCACTCTCTCTCACTCTCTCACTCTCTCACTCACTCTCTCACTCTCCCACTCGTCCACCCTCTCACTCTCTCTCACTCTCCCTCTCTCACTCTCTCACTCTCTCACTCTCTCACTCTCCCACTCTCTCTCTCTCACTCTCTCACTCTCCCACTCGTCCACTCTCTCACTCGCTCACTCTCTCACTCTCCCACTCGTCCACTCTCTCACTCTCTCACTCTCTCTCTCACTCTCCCTCTCTCACTCTCTCTCTCACTCTCCCACTCGTCCACTCTCTCACTCTCTCTCTCTCACTCTCTCACTCTCTCTCTCACTCTCCACTCTCCCACTCGTCCACTCTCTCACTCTCTCACTCTCTCATTCTCTTACCCTCTCACTCTCTCACTCTCTCACTCTCCCACTCGTCCACTCTCTCACTCTCTCACTCTCTCACTCTCTCATTCTCTTACTCTCTCACTCTCTCACTCTCTCACTCTCCCACTTTCTCACTCTCTCACTCTCTCACTCTCCCACTCTCTCACTCTCTCACTCACTCACTCTCCCACTCTCTCACTCTCTCACTCTCCCACTTTCTCACTCTCTCACTCTCCCACTCGTCCACTCTCTAACTCTCTCTCACTCTCCCACTCTCTCACTCTCTCACTCTCTCACTCTCCCACTCTCTCACTCTCTCACTCTCTCTCACTCTCCCACTCACTCACTGTCCCACTCTCTCACTCTCTCAGTCTCTCACTCTCCCACTCTCTCACTCTCTCACTCTCACTCTCTCACTCTCCCACTCTCTCACTCTCCCACTCTCTCTCACTCACTCTCCCACTCTCTCACTCACTCTCCCACTCCCTCTCACTCTCCTATTCTCTCACTCTCCCACTCTCGCTCACTCTCCCACTCTCCCACTCTCTCTCACTCTCCCACTCTCACTCACTCTCCCACTCTCTCCCTTTCTCACTCTCTCACTCTCTCACTCTCCCACCCTCCAACTCTCTCACTCTTTCACTCTCTCACACTCTCTCACTCTCTCACTCTCTTACTCTCCCACTCTCTCACTCTCTCATTCTCTCTCACTCTCCCACTCTCTCACTCTCTCTCTCTGACTCACTCTCCCACTCTCTCACTCTTTCACTATTTCACTCTGTCTCACTCTCTCACTCTCCCACGCTCTCACTCTCTCTCACTCTCCCACTCTCTCACTCTTTCATTCTGTCTCACTCTCTCACTCTTTCACTCTCTCCCACTCTCTCACTCTCCCACTCTCACTCTCTCACTCTCCCACTCCTCCACTCTCTCTCACTCTCTGACTCACTCTCCCACTCTCTCCCACTCTCTCTCACTCTCTCAATTTCTCCCACTCTCACTCTCACTCTCTCACTCACTCACTCTCCCACTCTCTCACTCTCCCACTCTCTCTCACTCTCTCCCACACTCTCACTCTCCCACTCTCTCACTGTCTCCCTCTCTCTCTCACTCACTCTTCCACTCTCTCTCACTCTCCCACTCTCTCTCAGTCTCTCACTCTCCCACTCTCTCACTCTCTCACTCTCTCACTCTCTCTCACTCTCCCACTCACTCACTCTCCCACTCTCTCACTCTCTCAGTCTCTCACTCTCCCACTCTCTCACTCTCTCACTCTCACTCTCTCACTCTCTCACTCTCCCACTCTCTCACTCTCCCACTCTCTCCCTCTCTCTCACTCACTCTCCCACTCTCTCACTCACTCTCCCACTCTCACTCTCCCACGCTCCCACTCTGCCCCTTTCTCACTCTCTCACTCTCTCACTTGTCCACTCTCCTACTCTCCCACTCTCTCATTCTCTCTCACTCACTCACTCTCCCACTCTCTCACTCTCCCACTCTCCCACTCTCCCACTCTCTCACTCTCTCACTCTCTCACACTCTCCCTCTCTCTCCCACTCCTGGCCGCCGCCCCGTTAATGTTTCCGCCGCACACTTTCGCTCGCCGGGAATTCCTCTTGTGAAAGTAGAGGAAAAAAAAACACCTAAAACCCTTCAAAAATGTCACGCAGGTTTGATTTATTTTTTTGCAAGGGCGGTGGGGCGAGCGCCCTCCCAGGTCTCCCGCACCTTAGGACGTTGCCGCTACCTCGTTAAGAATCGCAGCGGCGCACGCCGGAAATGCTTTTTTGAGAATTCCAAGAAGTGGGACGGGAACGGCCGGTGCCAGGTGCGGTTGGCGGGCCTTGTACCGGTGGTGCCCTGCGGGATTGGTGGGTGTTCTCGGTGGTCACGTGACCCGCCCCCCCGTCCCCGCACCGCCCCCTCTGGCGACGGTTCGGTGGATCGTCAAAATTTGAGGATCGCGATTTGATGCCAGAATAACTTTGCCATCCCGTGTCCTGTGCACGGTCGACTTACGATTATCCCGGGGCGGGCGGGCGGGCGGGCGGCGGGGGGTAATGTGGGGGCTAGCGATGTCCTGGGTAAAGACTAAAACACGGAAAATACTAAACGAACGGAAAATAAGCGGGGGGTGGGAGGGGGATATTTCCTCCATAAAAATGGAACAACCAGGGGACCCGGTCCTTGGTTGCGAAACCGTCAGGCACATATCGCCGACGGCTGCCGAATACAGCCACGCGGGGCTCTGGTGGAACGAGGGGGTTTTCCTCATCCCCCAAGTGCACCGCCAACCACGCGGTGGTGGTTTGTGCACATCCTTAGCTGGCCATCCGATGCGCTTCTGCGACCACCGACAATGCTCTTCCTTCTGATATTAGGAAACCATTGGAGCAGTGCTGGATTATCCTCGTAGCAAAAGTGGCTACAAACGTAGTAGCTACGGGCCCCGCACTTTCAAGGGCCCCCGCGCTAAATGCTTTCAAGCTATCAATTCCGGTTCAGTGGTTCTGCACTTGTTCTATTACTAGAGTACTATACCGCCTTCAACTTTTATGAACGACTGGGTGTTTAAGGTGAGCGATTTTTTTGTATTGTCTGGCTGTACAGCAAATTAAAAAAACTACAGTTACTTTACGATGCAAGTAAAAAAATAGTTTTTTTAATGTTTGTGTGTTTTTTTAATATTTCGGGCCCCTTTATAACATGTGCTACAGGCCCCGCACTAGCTTAATCCGGCATTTCCATGGAGCTGTGCTGCACTTTTAAATCCAAACAACATACATATGCACCGTGCCAGGTATTATTTTTTAAAAGGCTGAGTGGACATAAGGGAGGCCTAGGGCCGGTTTAGACATTTGTCACTGACGTTGACCGTGAGCAGGAATTGAATTCGGGTCTCCATTTTCGTTATGCCCCAACCACTGTGCTACCGCTCCCCACAGAGACACAAGCACACACACACACACAGACAAAATGTCCCCCTATAGCCATAACAGACTATCGAAACAAGTGCTGTTAGCGAGCACCTATGAAGGCCGGCACGGCACACGAGGGGGGTGTGTGGCCGACACTACACCCGGCCGCCTTTGTCACCCCAGTGGCAATGTTTTACACAGACCAGATACTCATTTGAGGCTGAGTCGACCTAGGGGAGGCCCAGGACCGCCTCAGATAATCGTCACCGGCATTGTGCCGTGAGCGGTGAATCGAACTCGGGTCGCCGGGTTCTTAGCGCTGACCGCTGCACCGCCGCTCCCCACACAGCACAGACACACACAAGCACAGCTTGAGACCGACGCATCTCCACTCGGCACGGAGCCGTGCGTGCGTGCGTGCGCCCAGCTCGCGTTGCGGTGGTTTACAAGCGTTTTGGAGGGTGACCGTCACCGGCAACCCCACGGGCCTCCTGCCAATATCCACGGGGCGCTGGCCCGCCCGCCGTGAACGGCAGGCCGACTCCCTGCCACCTCCGGATCTACAAGCACCTGGGGGTCACGTGTCGGGAGCCCAGGGGTCGTAAGGTCACGGCTGCGTACGCTCGCTGGGGCTACGCAACGGTCGGTCGCGCTCTCAGGGGGGCGGTGGTGGCGTCGGTTGTGGGTGGGTTTTATTTTTTAACTTGAAATAATTTTTGTGCTCTTTTTCAGAAGCGAACTTGTTATCACAAGTGACAACTCAATGAATTGACTTTTCACTTTTTTTTAGTAGGTTTTTTTTTTATTGAGGCAACGAGCGGGCCCGTTACGTCAAGTTGTGTCGCGTGCTCGAACCGTCAACGCTTATTGCATTTGTAGCAGCCAAATACTTTTAAACGCACGTTGTTTCTAAATCCACACGTCCGTGCGGAGAACATGCAAACTCTAAAATATAAACTTCCATAATACCGGTTTATTGGGTTAGATCGCGTAAATATAAATGTGGTGTCGTTAAACCCGCCACCACCCGACACAGCCATTTAGAAAGGTTTATTTATGCGATCTAACTTTAAATAAAAACCTGTATAATGGATGATATTGGTCGTGAAGGCCTACGTGTCAAACTCCAAATATACAGCAGGCGTCAGGGGTGGGCTCGAACCCGCGACCTCCTGTACACCAGGCGAGGTAGTTAACACCTCCTAGTCACTGGGGAAATCTCAGGACGAGGGTGTTTTCGTGAAGGTTTTTTGTTTTGTTACGGAGGAGGAGGGGGAGGTGGAGAGTAACTCCAAATGGCCTGGTTAGGAGGCCACTCTCAGCGTGGATATCTTATCCTCCCCCCCCTTCCAGGCCATTACCTTCCCCCGGACCGATAGTGCCACTTCCGCAGGAAATCTCGGTGTCTGGCGAAGCAGACGGCTCGCACGGGGGGGGGAGGGGGGGGGGCAGACCCTGTCGGTGATTAGCTAATTCAAAGACAAAGACGAAGATCCCCCGTGGAGCCTCTATAAACTTTTGGGGCAAGGGATGGTAGCGGGCACCTATGAAGGCCGGCATGGCGCGTGAGGGAGGGGGGGTGGCCAACACCACGCCCGGCCGGCAGCCTTTGTCTTCCCAGTGCCGCTGATGTTTAGGGCCGAGTCGACCTAGGGGGGGGGGCCCAGGACCGGTTCCAATATTGGTAGCGAGCGAGGAATCGGGAGCGGAGAGAGAGAGAGGCCCCTTCTCGCGCTGCTGCCCGGGCACGGGCACAACACCGGAGCGGCCGTCAAAGGCCCCGCTCTTTTGCCGAGCTGTTACCACATTTGCCCCTTTGCCAGCGGCTCCAGCGTGCTCCTAATTAAAGCCACGTTCTGCGGAGAGTCGCCGCTATTTGTGTTCCACTCTTTTTTTCTACCCCCCCCCCCCCAAGTTTCAGAAACATCAAGGGAGATCGTCCCCCGGATTTATTTTTATTTTGTGGGGGCCTCTCGGTGCCTCCGTTAATGTGTTTTCGCACGGCCGGGGGTAACGAAACCAAGATGCCGTGCGCCAAGCCGGCGTTCGATTTGTCCTGGCGCTGGATGGGGGTTGGTTTTTATTTTCCTTTTATTTCCCCTCTCTTTCTTTCCCCCACCCCTTGGCAAATGTGTCGCTTGTAGAAAGGATTATGTAACATAGTCTCTGGGATCAGGGATCAATGTATTCATAGCGGAGGAATCCGATGAGCTGTGAAGCTCTTTTTTTCACAGGTGTCCAGTGGGGGGTGTCGTCAGGAACAGAATAATGATGGGGGGGGGGGGACATAACAAGTTTAAATAATCAAAAGCAGCGTAAAGATCTGCACAAAGAGGAAAGTTTTCAGTCGGTGCGTATTACAATGGTCAGGCACCGTGGAGTAGTGCCCGTTTGGGATTACGTGAACAGAGGGAGGAACGCGTGGGATCAGGGATCACAGCGAATCGGGGGGATATGATGCCGATCTTCATCCAGCAATTAATAGACCACGGTGACAATGTTGAAACGCAAGCATTGAGAAATGCGCGCTCGGACGGGCATTTGAGAACACATGGATCAGAGAATAAACACAAATGGTCTACAGTGAGGGAAAAAAGTATTTGATCCCCTGCTGATTTTGTACGTTTGCCCACTGACAAAGAAATGATCAGTCTATAATTTTAATGGTAGGTTTATTTGAACAGTGAGAGACAGAATAACAACAACAAAATCCAGAAAAAACGCATGTCAAAAATGTTATAAATTGATTGGCATTTTAATGAGGCAAATAAGTATTTGTCCCCTCTGAAAAATATGACTTAGTACTTGGTGGCAAAACCCTTGTTGGCAATCACAGAGGTCAGACGTTTCTTGTGGTTGGCCACCAGGTTTGCACACATCTCAGGAGGGATTTTGTCCCACTATTCTTTGCAGATCTTTTCCAAGTCATTAAGGTTTCGAGGCTGACGTTTGGCAACTCGAAATTTCAGCTCCCTCCACAGATTTTATATGGAATTAAGGTCTGGAGACTGGCTAGGCCACTCTAGGACCTTATTGTGCTTCTTCTTGAGCCACTCCTTTGTTGCCTTGGCCGTGTGTTTTGGGTCATTGTCATGCTGGAATACCCATCCACGACCCATTTTCAATGCCCTGGCTGAGGGAAGGAGGTTCTCACCCAAGATTTGACAGTACATGGCCCCGTCCATCGTCCCTTTGATGCGGTGAAGTTGTCCTGTCCCCTTAGCAGAAAAACACCCCCAAAGCATAATGTTTCCACCTCCATGTTTGACGGTGGGGATGGTGTTCTTGGGGTCATAGGCAGTATTCCTCCTCCTCCAAACACGGCGAGTTGAGTTGATGCCAAAGAGCCCCATTTTGGTCTCATCTGACCACAATACTTTCACCCTGTTGTCCTCGGAATCATTCAGATGTTCATTGGCAAACTTCAGACGGGCATGTATATGTGCTTTCTTGAGCAGGGGGACCTTGCGGGCGCTGCAGGATTTCAGTCCTTCACGGCGTAGTGTGTTACTAATTGTTTTCTTTGTGACTATGGTCCCAGTTGCCTTGAGATCATTGACAAGATCCTCCCGTGTAGTTTTGTGCTGATTCCTCACCGTTCTCATGATCATTGCAACTCCACGAGGTGAGATCTTGCGTGGAGCCCCAGGCCGAGGGAGATTGACAGTTCTTTTGTGTTTCTTCCATTTGCGAATAATCGCACCAACAGCTATCACCTTCTCACCAAGCTGCTTGGCAATGGTTTTGTAGCCCATTCCAGCCTTGTGTAGGTCTACAATCTTGTCCCTGACATCCTTGGAGAGCTCTTTGGTCTTGGCCATGGTGGAGAGTTTGGAATCTGATTGATTGATTGTTTCTGTGGACAGGTGTCTTTTATACAGGTAACAAGCTGAGATTAGGAGCACTCCCTTTAAGAGTGTGCTCCTAATCTCAGCTCGTTACCTGTATAAAAGACACCTGGGAGCCAGAAATCTTTCTGATTAAGAGGGGGTCAAATACTTGTTTCCCTCATTAAAATGCAAATCAATTTATAACATTTTTGACATGCGTTTTTCTGGATTTTTTTGTTATTCTGTCTCTCACTGTTCAAACAAACCTACCATTAAAATTAGACTGATAATTTCTTTGTCAGTGGGCAAACGTACAAAATCAGCAGGGGATCAAATACTTTTTTCCCTCACTGTATGTATCGTATTGATCATTATCCAGCAGTTTACCGACCAATGATGGCCGGGACACATCCCGGGGTTGGTGGCACGATGGCTTGAGACTGGCGATGGCCACGGCAGCCAGAAACAGAGAGACGGTGCCCGAGAGGACGGCCACGGTGGAGGTGAAGCGCCGTGTAGGGCGGCCAAGAGGGATTATGGTGTCTATGGGCCCTCTGTGAGTCTTTAGAGTTTCATGAGAGTCTGTGGGCCCTCTGTGAGTCTTTAGAATTTCATGAGAGTCTATGGGCTCTCTGTGAGTCTATAGAGTCTCATGGGCCCTCTGTGAGTCTTTAGAGTTTCATGAGATTCTGTGGGCCCTCTATGCGTCTATAGAATCTCATGGGCCCTCTGTGAGTCTATAGAGTTTCATGAGAGTCTGTGGGCCCTCTATGCGTCTATAAAGTCTCAGGGGCCCTCTGTGAGTCTATAGAGTCTCATGAGAGTCTGTGTGCCCTCTGTGAGTCTTTAGAGTTTCATGAGAGTCTGTGGGCCCTCTATGCGTCTATAGAGTCTCATGGGCCCTCTGTGAGTCTATAGAGTTTCATGAGAGTCTGTGGGCCCTCTATGCGTCTATAGAGTCTCATGGGCCCTCTGTGAGTCTATAGAGTCTTATGAGAGTCTGTGTGCCCTCTGTGAGTCTATAGAGTCTATGGGCCTTCTGTGAGTCTATAGAGTGTCATGAGAGTCTATGGGCCCTCTGTGAGTCTATAGAGTCTCATGAGAGTCTATGGGCCCTCTGTGAGTCTATAGAGTCTTATGAGAGTCTGTGTGCCCTCTGTGAGTCTATAGAGTCTATGGGCCCTCTGTGAGTCTATAGAGTCTCATGAGAGTCTATAGGCCCTCTGTGAGTCTATAGAGCCTCATGGGCCCTCTGTGAGTCTATAGAGTCTCATGAGAGCCCTCTGTGAGAGTGTCTCCTAGGTGCGTCTACAGGTCATATGCGAGTCTCTGGGTCCTATGCGAGTCTCTGGGTCGTATGCGAGTCTGTCGAGTCATGTGCGTGTCTAGGGGCCCTGTGCGGGTCTAGGGGCCCTGTGCATGTCTATGGGCCCTGTGCGGGTCTATGGGCCCTGTGCGTGTCTATGGGCCCTGTGCGGGTCTATGGGCCCTGTGCGTGTCTATGGGCCCTGTGCGTGTCTAGGGGCCCTGTGCGTGTCTATGGGCCCTGTGCGTGTCTAGGGGCCCTGTGCGTGTCTATGGGCCCTGTGAGGGTCTATGGGCCCTGTGCGTGTCTAGGGGCCCTGTGAGGGTCTAGGGGCCCTGTGCGTGTCTATGGGCCCTGTGCGGGTCTATGGGCCCTGTGCGTGTCTATGGGCCCTGTGCCGGTCTAGGGGCCCCTGTCTTGTTGTTGAGAGCCTACGCGAGCCTCGATCGCGCACGTGAGCCCCAGAAAACAGATATCAGTGCGCGCGTCCGTGAGTCCTTGACCCCGCGAGCGACACGATACGTTGGCTTTCCGTTACCTTATCTCGAGTATTTTTTTTTCCGCCCCCCCCCCTTCTCGTTAAGTGACCTCCGTCGTCGCTACGGTGATAACCCCTCGCGAGCGGGGGGGGGGGGACCGCTCTCGAGAATCAATCATTTTTATTTTCTAGCCGTGCCGCCGCGCTCACGTCGAAGGGCAACTGCAGGGGGAGCGCTCCAACCCCCCCCCCCCCCCCTTGCCACTCGCGGCTCAAGGTGGCGCGGTGGGGGGGAGGGAGGGGGCTAGACAGACGCTCGAGAGAGACGGTCCGATAAGGGGTGGGGGGGGGGGGGGCGACGCTCTCCTTCGCGCTCCTCACCAGGGAGGGACTGGCTGCGTGCGAGTGGAATTCCGGGACGGGTTGATAAAGGCGCTCCGGAAAGCCAGGCTCATCCCACCGAAACCTACGGCCCGTGTCAATAACGCCTTGCAGATTTGGTCACAAGGACAAAGATTCCAACCCGCATTATAGCCTCTAGCGGAGTGTTAGGGCAAGTGCTGTCAGCGCACCACGTAGTGGGTGGCCAACACCGCGCCCCGGTCACCTTTGTATCCGCCAGTGGTGATGTTTACACTCCACACAGGGTATTCAGTTAGGGCCGAGTCGACCTAGGGGAGTCCCAGGAGCGGTTCGGATGCAATCGTCACCTGGTGTCGGCCATGAGCGGGAATCGAACTCGGGCTCGCCGGGTTCGTAGCGCGGTGTAGCGCTAACCGCTACAACGTCACGGACACGCACACAGAAACAAACAGATGCACACCGCACGGTGAGGATGTGAGGTAACATGACGTACGCGACAGCAAATGGTAAAACGGTTCGTAACGTCGACCGATGTGTATTTATTTTTCCGTTACAAGGCATTGCAAGGCAGCGTTAAGTACGGAAGCAGCGACCATGATTTGATTATATTTTTTTACATCCTTTAAAAAAAAATTTACTTGCAAAGCTAATTCGGTCTTTGGGGGATTTTCGCAGCGGTGCAGAGTAAGCGCCTTGCTTGTAACCGGCGTCATCGGCGCGGGAGAAAACTACTCTTCAAGGAGGCTGGATCACCCAATTCTGTTCTCCTCCACAAAACGTACGATTCGGATTTATGGGGTGATTTCTGGAGGACAGCAGGAGCTCTGACGTCACCAGAAGGAGCCGCGAGCGTTAGATAACTGTTTGAGGCGGAGGGAACGGGGGCCACGGAACATTCTGGCGGCACAAACCGCAATGCGGCAAGAGCCAAAAGGCGTGCCCCCCCCCCCCCGCGCGCCTTTTTGCCGGCAGAAGCGCCTCCATCCGAGGCCAGCGCTCAAAAAGCTCCCCCAAGAGGGGGGGAAAGGCCGCCTACGCTTCACCCCACCGCTCACGCACGGTGGGGTGAGGCGTAGGAGCGTAGGAGCCGAGCGTTTCGCCTCCTTCCGCGCACGGCGGGAGGAGCCGCCGGGGCGGCGACGCGCGTCCACTCCGGTGCTCCGCTACGCTCGGCGGGCGGCCTCCCGGCCGCTCCGGGGCTCGCGGCCACGGTTAGCACCTGGGGGGGGGGGGGGCGGCGACGGTCTTGTCTCTCCCTCCCATTCCCCTCCCCCGCTCTGTTCGCCAGAGCCGCTGCAGCCCCTGCAGCTGGCCGCAGAGATGAACCGAGCCAATATGACGAGTATCATTTCTGTTGTTTACGAGACGTAGTCTTACCGAGTCGGTGACCGTGACGCGCTCCACCGTGCTTGAGGAACACTTTTTTTTTTTTTTAAATCGCAGACGGCTGAGACGTGGATTCGAGACGTGGATTCGAGACGTGGATTTGAACCTCCGGGATGATCGGAGCGACGCCAGCTCAAGCTGCGCGCGGTGCGAGCATCCTGTGGAACGCACCGCCTCGTGAACACCGATGACCCGAATTGAATGCCCAGACGTGGCCAATATGAGTAGCGGGCGATGTCTGAACCGGCCCTGGCCCGCCCCGCCAACCGTGGCACCAATCCATAATGAAACGTGGTGAAGTGTGGTCGACGAACCACATGACCGATACGGCACGGGACCGATACGGCACGGGACCGATATGGAACGGGAAGGCCCTTCATGCAGCAGTGGATTGTCAAAGGGATGTACAGTTTATATTACAATCCAAACAGATGGACCCGATTTGAAATCGCTATATCTCTGCAACCACGAACCGCCCACGAATGTAACTCTTATCACTTGAAAGGCCTCTCCCAGCGCACAAACAGCCCAGCCTAGCCTCAGTCATTCGCAAGACGGTGACCCCACCGCAACACAAGGGGCGTTTTGCGTTCTGCAGTTCAGCAAGACTGAATCCGTAATTGCGGTGCGGCGTGCGTTTCAACGGCGTTTTGGCATTGATCCGCCAATGTCAAAGAGCGTTCGTCGTTGGTGCCAACGATTTGAGGACACGGGCTGCTGTTTATGTAAGGGGAAGAGCACTGGGCGACCATGCACCACAGAGTAAAGCGTGAGAAGAGAGGCGTTTGGGAAGAAATTCCACGATCGTCTCTCGATGTTGTCCGTACAGCAGGTGGAGGGCACATAGAGCATTTATAAAATGGTTAGTAAAACTTAATAACTCATTAAACCGTTTGTAACTTTTTGTATAATTGTAACATGTTGCCATCTTTTTAAAACACCCTGTACATATGCCACTATACGCTTTTAAGAGGGTATTTCGCTTGAGACTTCGATCCCAGATTTTATTTTAATCGTACACGACTACTAAGGTTGAAGGCATTGACGCCGTCCGTGTGTAATGTGGAACCAGTGCCAAAATGATTCACAGAACCAGTGGCAAGAGGATCTGGGCACACACGTGACGTCGTTATCGCTAACTCACCGCTTCCCGAGGGCCAAGCGCGCGCCGTGGAAAGCGTCGGCGAATCCGTCGGCCACGGGGTTGTTTGACCGTACTTCACCATCGGTGGGTTAAGGAAGGGGGGGGGGGTTGAGGAAGCAAGGGGCGATTGGGGGGAGGGTGGTTTTGCACCCAGGACCGATCGAGAGAGTTACATCGCCTCTCTCCGGACCACGGTAGCCACGGCTTGGAATCAAACTCGGGGCGGCGTGGCTCGCCGGACAGCGCGAGGCGCCGCCGGCTCCGGCGCGGCGGGGGTCGCGGTGCAAACGATGGCAGGCTCTGGCAAGGCGTGCGGAGTTCAACGAGCCGGCGAGGGAGGGAGGGAGGAGGAGGAGGGACGACGAAATTTGCCGTCGCAGTGCGCCAGAAATGTGTGCCATGAGCTCATTTGCCCCGGGCCGCCACGCATCACAGCCGCAACGTGAAGTGGTGATGAAAGAAGCAACACGGCGTTACGTTGCCACCCCCCCCCTCCTCCTCCTCCCTTCCCTGCCCTAGTCCCGATGCTCCGGGGCGCGGACCGGGCGCATTCCTCAAAATCGGCGGCGTTTTAGAGCCGCCCGCCAAATTTGACCCACTTTTTGGACGATGATGATCGCAGGCACAGCATGCGCACGTCCGCCGGCACGTCCGCCGGTACGTCTGCCGGTACGTCCCCCGGTACGTCCGCACGCCGAGAGGGCCACCCCCCCCCCCCCCCCCAGGACGTTCCGACTCGCGGCGACGAGCCGCGTTCGTGACCCCGCGGTCCGCACTAACATTTCTCAAACCTCAGATTTCAACTTATCTCCCGTCCCCGTGTAGTCGTGGGCACTATCTCTCCTTCGATCGCCTTGCCGCCTGCTTACTTCTACAGCAGGGCCCCACCCCCCTTTCTCTACAACAGGGGCGCCCCACCCCCCTTTGCCGAATCACCCCATTACCGTTGTTTATTTTCCCCAAGGCCCCTCTTCCCGAGAGGCAGATGGCTTTTTGAACTTGCCCCTTTTACTCCTCTCTCTCGCCTTTTTGTATCGCGGTCGTTTACAGAGGGGGGGGGACTCATCCCCCACGCCCCCCCCCCCCCCGTCCAACACGTGCGTCCCCGTGCGTGACTCCGCACGTGCAAACTCCCGTTGAGATATTTTTCCTGACGTCACGACCCAACAGTGGGTGGAGTTCGGGGGGGGGTGGTGGGGAGGGGGGGTGGGGGGGGGTTGCGGTGGGGCGGGGGGGCACCGTGACTGTCGGGGCGTCTGGGCATCGGGGCGACCGCCTCACCGCGGGAGTGGTCAGCGCCACGCCTCGCGTCCGTCCCCGAGGGACGCTCCGATCATCTCGCCCGGCCACCCGCCGCGGTGTTGATATGACCTCGGTCCACCCCGGCCCCACCAGCCCCTCCAGCCCCTCCAGCCCCACCAGCCCCACCAGCCCCACCAGCCCCACCAGCCCCACCAGCCCCACCAACCCCTCCAGCGCCTCCAGCCCCACCAGCCCCACCAACCCCTCCAGCCCCTCCAGCCCCACCAGCCCCTCCAGCCCCTCCCGCCCCACCAGCCCCACCAACCCCTCCAGCCCCTCCAGCCCCACCAACCCCACCAGCCCCTCCTGCCCCACCAGCCTCTCCAGCCTCTCCAGCCGGCGTCGCTGTGCCATCGTGCCGCAGCCACGGCTGAGAAGGCCTCGCTTGCTGACTCCGCAAGGGGGCCCGACACGTGGACCGTCGTATTTATTTGCCTCTCTGTCGAGAACCGATTGCCCGGGGTGGTGGGCAGTGTGTGGGGGGGGGAGGGCGGGGGGGGGGGTTCGCGGCCGGTAATATGTCTTCTCTCCCCTCCGCCAGTGTGTCCCGGAGGTTAGGATACTCTGCGCTGTGTAAGCCGTGGCCGTGGGTCCTGGAGGATTTTACACAAACTCATTCCATATTCACAGACGCCCTCCTCCACATCCTGCAATTACTCTGCTGCCCCCCCCCCCCCGCCTCGCCTTCCTGGTGCTGCCATCAAACTCTTGCACCACCATCCCCCCCCCCCCCCCGCCCACGTTTTTCCAGCCCCGTGGTCGGCCTGAAATCAGACGGTAGACACAGACACACGCGGAATGGTGACGGCAAGATAAGACAGCAGGCAGGAATACAGACCGGTGAGCGGAGAGACAAACAGGCAGGCAGATGCACGCAGAGAGATGGGTATGCGGCAATGCAGACAGACACAAATAGACAGGCAGGCAGGGATGCAGACGGTTTAGCAGAGAGACAGATAATCCAGCGGGCGGATGACGAGCGGGAGTGCCGCATCGCCCTTCTGGGGGCGTCGGCGCGTCGGCAGCGGGCGACTTTCCTGCAAAGAGAGACGGCAATCTAATCAGCCGGAGGAGGGTCTGCCTACCTTCCCGTCACCGCCACTCCTCGCAAAAAAACAGGGGAAGTCACGGCAGTGGTTACGCTGCCGTGGCTCCCCACGTTCATTTTCTCGGTTCGTTTTTTTTTTACTTTCTCCCCTCCCCCCGCCCGCCCGCCCGACACGGCAATCGCCAGCGTGCCGGACTCAGCAGGCGCTCGCTATCATCCCGCACTGTGCGGATCTCCGTCTCCGTCGTCCCGCCACCCCCGGCACTCCCTCACCTCTGTCTCTCTGTCTCTCTGTCTCTCTGTCTCTTCCCTGTCCGCCGTCCCAGGTGCTCCGGGACGTCCTGCGGGACCTCTACCGCCTGCTGAAGCACGCGGCGCGGAGCGACGGGGACCCGGCGACGGCGGCGCACGCTCAGACCGCGCTCGCCCAGCTCGACGGCGTCGTGCGGGGCGGCCTCTTCCCCGAGCAGCGGCTCGAGAAGAAGATCACCGTGCTGCCCTAGCCTCACCCACGCACCCACACACTCACGTACCAATGTAGACACCCACGAAACTCCCACTCACCCACACACGCACCCACGCACGCACTCACCCACGCACGCACTCACGTACCAATGTACGCACCCACGCACCCACGCACCCACACACGCACCCACGCACCCACTCACCCACACACGCACCCACACACGCACCCACGCACGCACCCACGCACCCACTCATGTACCAATGTACACACCCACACACCCACACACACCCACACACACACACCCAAACTCACACACCCAAACACACACACCCAGACACACACACACACCCACACACACACACCCACACACACACACACCCAAACACACACACCCACACACACCCAAACACACACACCACTACACACCCACACACACCTGTGTCCCTTGCACACCTGAGTGGCGTACCCGCGCATGAGCCGGACGCGCACTGCTGTTAGCGAGCACCTATTAAGGCCAGTACTGTGCGCGTATTTAGGGCGACGGTGTGACCACCACCACCACCGCCCAACACCACCTCCCCAGTGCTCACGTTGACACACTGCACGCGGCTGCTTGTTTGTGGCAGAGTCGACTTCGGAGAGGGATCGCGACAGATTCTGATCGTCACCCTGCACTGAGCTTGGCCATGGCCGGGGATTTGTACAAACACACGTGCCCTTTGTAGATATACCCGCACAACGCATATACGCTCCGTATTACCGACATGTCAACGTACAGTTTAACACGTAGGCCTTCGCGACCAGTATCATCCATAATATAGGTTTTGTTTGCTTGTTAAGTCGACGTACATTTAAACACGTGCCTTACACACGCCGCATGCAAAGACAAAGACCCCCTGCATAGCCTCGGACTGTAAGGGCAAGTGCTGTTAGCTAGCACCTATGAAGGCCGGAACGGCACACGAGGTGGTGGGTGGCCAGCACCACGCCCGACCGCCTTCGTCTCCCTAGTGGCGATGTTCACACACCGCATTGGGTACTCATTTGAGGCTGAGTCGACCTAGAGGAGGCCCAGGACCAGTTCAAATAATCGTCACCGGTGTTGGCCGTGTGCGGGAAGCGGAACACTCCTCCCCAGACACACTAACAGACACACACACACTCATGCTCTGTATGCATACGTACATAAAAGGCTTGTGTACATCGCGATTAAACTCGGTTCTCCTGTACAGCAATCTGAAGGTCCCCAACGACTGCATCTTTACATTTGGTCTTCAGTTGATTTGCCAAAACTCCCAAAACGGCGAACATTCAGCTCTCTTTTTCAGCAACGCGATGTCCATTTGACCGCCACTCCAACGAGAGCGTCGCTGCAGCAGGGAGGGCTCGCTGGGAGCATCGTCCCTGCAGCAGGGAGGGCTCGCTGGGAGTGTCACTGCAGCAGGGAGGGCTCGTTGGGAGCGTCGTCACTGCAGCAGGGAGAGCTCACTGGGAGCGTCGTCACTGCAGCAGGGAGGACTCGCTGGGAGTGTCACTGCAGCAGGGAGGGCTCGTTGGGATCGTCGTCACTGCAGCAGGGAGGGCTCGCTGGGAGCGTCGTCACTGCAGCAGGGAGGGCTCGCTGGGAGCGTCGTCACTGCAGCAGGGAGGGCTCGCTGGGAGCGTCGTCGCTGCAGCAGGGAGGACTCGCTGGGAGCGTCACTGCAGCAGGGAGGGCTCGCTGGGAGCGTCCCTGCAGCAGGGAGGGCTCGCTGGGAGCGTCCCTGCAGCAGGGAGAGCTCGCTGGGAGCGTCCCTGCAGCAGGGAGAGCTCGCTGGGAGCGTCCCTGCAGCAGGGAGGGCTCGCTGGGAGCGTCACTGCAGCAGGGAGGGCTCGCTGGGAGCATCACTGCAGCAGGGAGGGCTCGCTGGGAGTGTCGTCGCTGCAGCAGGGAGAGCTCGCTGGGAGCGTCACTGCAGCAGGGAGGGCTCGCTGGGAGCGTCACTGCAGCAGGGAGGGCTCGCTGGGAGTGCCGTCGCTGCAGCAGGGAGGGCTCGTTGGGAGCGTCGTCATCGAGTGGGATCTCGGGACTAGTTCTGCGAGATCCGGCTTCCGTTGACCATTCCTCTCGTCAGTCCCGTCTGTACGGGGATAGAGTGTTGCCCCCTCGCGCGCGCGCACGTGCGGGGTTACTTCCGGACGCCCCGGTGTTTAATAAACGTTCATCATTAATTGGCCTGTAACACCCTTCATAAATATAGAGAGAGGACGGCGGAGCTCGGAGTGGGGGGAACTCTGGCACAGCCCGCCTGTGGTTCACTCCATCCCAGCGCCTGTGGCGGTGGTGGTAGCGGTGGATTTGGTGGTGGGGTTGGTGGCGGTGGAGGCGGCGGTGGAGGTGGTGGTGGCGGTGGAGGCGGTGGTGGTGGAGGCAGTGGTGGTGGTGGCGGTGGCGGCGATGATGGTGGTGGTGGTGGCAGTGGATTTGGTGGTGGGGTTGGTGGCGGTGGCGGTGGTGGTGGTGGTGGTGGAGGCGGTGGTGGCGGTGGAGGCGGTGGTGGCGGTGGAGGCGGTGGTGGTGGCGGTGGCGGTGGAGGCGGTGGTGGCGGTGGAGGCGGTGGAGGCGGTGGAGGTGGTGGTGGTGGTGGTGGTGGCGGTGGAGGCGGTGGTGGTGGTGGTGGTGGCGGCGGTGGCTGTGGAGGCGGTGGCAGTGGAGGCGGCGCAGTGCTCCAAGCTGAGCCTATTTTTGGATTTTTCCGAGTGGAAGTGCATCAGTCCGACGACTTCGACGCCCAAAGCAACAATTGGAATATTATTCCCGCCCGGCACTTGGCAACGGCGCCGGCCACAACGCCGCCCGTTGTGTTCCGAGATCATCTGTGGCGTCGCCCTCCGGCACCGACTCGGCCGGCTCGACCTCGCGGGGGGCGGAAGATGCGGGGGGGGGGGCGCCGCGTGGGGTCACAGGGTTGCCCATCGCTGCCATCGCAGATGTGCGGTGTCGTCATCGATGCCGGGCAGTTTCTCGGCAACG
Organism: Petromyzon marinus; assembly: GCF_048934315.1. Classification (NCBI taxonomy): domain Eukaryota; kingdom Metazoa; phylum Chordata; class Hyperoartia; order Petromyzontiformes; family Petromyzontidae; genus Petromyzon; species Petromyzon marinus. The sequence goes on along the minus strand of NC_133729.1, from coordinate 324,521 downwards.
CTCTGCCAAACGGTGCACTGTCAACGCACAGCCCTTAGTCAATCCACTGCTGGATGAAGGCCTCTCTTCTCCTCGCCGTGCTGTTTTGGTCGTGGTTGCTCTGCGACCATACTTCATCACGCTGGCCAGGTGTGGGTTGGCGCCACGGTGGGGAGGGCCCCGGCACCGGTTCGGGCGTCGACTCGCCACCCATTTTAGTCGTGGCCGGGCAATCGAACTCGGGTCGCCGGGTTCATGTCGTGCTGCGCGCTATGAAGAAGAAGAAGATAGAGGGAGGGAGAGACAAAGGCCCGCGCAGATGAATATCATCGCACGGAGACCCGTAGACTCGGCACGGCGAGCTATGCGAGGGCGGAATTGCCACGGCGGCGACGGCCAACTCTGCTACTCCTCACGCGGTCGTCCGGGACCCATCGAGGACCTCGATGTCATCTGCTGATCGATTTGGGTTCTTCGGCCACCTCGGAGGAGGAGGAGTGTGGATTGTTGGGGGACAGCAAGTAAACATTTGGGACAGTTTTAACACGTAGTAGTAGTAGCAATAGGGCTTTCGCGACCAACACTATCCATGGTAGAGAGGGGGTTTTTTTGGGGGGGTTAGATCGCGTAAGTGTAAATGCGTCATCAAGCCCGCCACCACCCGACACAGCCAATTCGTAAGAGTTGTGTCACGGAAACGAAACGTGCCGATCCGTTGGCTCGTTCAGCACACCGCTCGTGTGTTGGAGAGTAAGCGCACGACATTCACCGTCGGAGTACGACGTTTCGCCGGTAATTACAACCAGCATCGTCAGGCGGACGGCCAGAATCGCGGAGAAATCCCCCTCCGTAAGTTCAGCAATAGGGGGCCAAGCTGTGGTAGGAGGGGGTGGGGGGGTGAAAACCCTCCCATGTGTAGAATCAGGGCACAAAGCCTCCTTACATTCAGGGCGGGCACTACACGCCTAGCCCCACCGGACACGACACGCAGTCCTGCGCCACCGTTGAGCACGGTTGGCAACGTGCTGTGTGAAAGAAGTTCAACGTGGGGGGGGGGGGGGTAACGCTCAAATCCACCGACGTCTCGCTCGCAACATTTACAGTGAGATGTCGAGCATTTACGAATGTCCGGAATCCCTAATGCTGGGTCTGACGCGATGGTGTGGGGGTGAGTGGGTGGGTGAGTGGGGGTTGGAGAGGATGTTAGGCATACTGGCAAAGAAATAAACATAAAAAGATGTGCAAAAATGTTATTGCATGACAGTGTAAAGCCCCGTGTGTGGGGGGACACACTCGGGCAGAATTGCACCAGACGAGGAAGTCGGGAAGAAGCGAGCCCAGATGTGGATAATTTGACGCAGCACCCCCCCCCCAATCAAGGCGATCTGTGGTCCTGTAATTGCCCCGTATTGTTGAACATCACAGGGCTGCCACGTCTTAAACGGGGGAGGGGGGGGGCAGGGTTGGGGGAAGGCCTCGTGGCCCAGTGAGCACGGAGTCCCGCTGCACTCTCTCCCCCTTCTGAAACTATGGAGGACACACGAGGGTAATTGCGCCATTTCGGGGGGGGGTGGGGGGGTGAGCGCACTAGTGGGAGGGAATTGGGATTGACATTCACTGCAGTATCAGCGGTGCATCGTGGGGTTGATATTCACTGCAGTATCAGCGGTGCATCGTGGGGTTGATATTCAGTGCAGCACCAGCGGTGCATCGTGGGGTTGATATTCAGTGCAGTATCAGCGGTGCATCGTGGGGTTACCCAAGTTGGAGTTGCGAGCGACATTCCATCCCAGTCTGCTCCGATTCTACTTTAAATGAAGATTTGCGGCTCGACCGACCGACCGACCGAGAGACAAAGACAAAGATCCCCCCGTGTAGCCTGTAACAGACTGTTGGGACGAGTGCTGTTAGCGAGCAGCACCTGTGAAGGCCGGCACGGCACACGAGGGGGTGGGTGGCCCCTTGTGTGACGGTGCCCAACACCCTCCAGCCACAGCTCTCAAATCTCGGCGACGTGGGAGCGATTTGGGGATTCCCCGACGTGACCCGAAATTACCCCGCGACTCGGTTCCCGCAACCTCCGCACTGGCTCTCCATCCCCCCCCCCCCCAGCTCCATCCCGATCCTCCCCCTGCTTCCCCCTTGGCGTTGAGAAGCTTTCCCCGCAGTCGACACAGACCGCGACGAATCCGGGAATCGCACCAGGTCCAAGTCCCTTCTGGCACCGTCTTTCAGATTTTTCCCAAAACGTTTTTTTGTTTGTTTGTTTGTTTTAAACGGTAGTCGGTGATGCCTCCAGACCGATGACAGAAAAAAAAAACCCCTTGGGGAATGCGCGCCCGATTCTCTCACAGACCTCGGGGCCAGCCGAGGAAGTCGCCCCGTGGCAGGATCCCGGCAAGCACGGGGAACCCGTTGGACGTCGACGAGAGCGCGCGGCCCGAGAGGGCAGCTCGACTCAACCTCGACTCCATCTCGACTCAACTCGACTCACCTCGACTCAAGCTCGACTCACCTCGACTCATCTCGACTCGACCTCGACTCACTCGACTCAACTCGACTCAATCTCGACTCAACTCGACTCAATCTCGAATATTTCTCGACTCAACCTCGACTCAATCATGACTCAAACTCGACCCAACTCGACTACCTCGACTCAACCTCGACTCAAGCTCGACTCAATCTCGACTACCTCGACTCACCTCGACTCAATCTCGACTTCATCTCGACTATCTCGACTCAATCTCGACTCAACTCGACTCATCTCGACTCCAACTCGACTATCTCGACTCAATCTCGACTCAACCTCGACTCAACCTCGACTCAATCATGACTCAATCTCGACTCAACTCGACTACCTCGACTCAACCTCGACTCAAGCTCGACTCAATCTCGACTACCTCGACTCACCTCGACTCAATCTCGACTCCATCTCGACTATCTCGACTCAACCTCGACACAACTCGACTCATCTCGACTCCAACTCGACTATCTCGACTCAATCTCGACTCAATCTCGACTCAATCTCGACTCAATCTCGACTCAACCTCGACTCAATCTCGACTCAATCTCGACTCAATCTCGACTCGCCTCGACTCAACCTCGAATTCTGCTCGACTCAATCTCGACTCAATCTCGACTACCTCCACTCATCTCGACTCAATCTTGACTCATCTCGAATCAGCTCGACTCCAACTCGACGTACCTCGACTCACCTCGACTCAAGCTCGACTACCTCCACTCAACTCGACTTAATCTCGACTCATCTCGACTCAAACTCGACTACCTCGACTCAATCTCGACTCAATCTCGACTCGCCTCGACTCAAACTCGACTCAACTCGACTCATCTCGACTCAACTCGACTCATCTCGACTCATCTCGACTCAAGCTCGACTCAATCTCGACTCAATCTCGACTACTCGACTCATCTCGACTCAATCTCGACTCAACCTCGACTCAATCTCGACTCAATCTCGACTCGCCTCGACTCAACCTCGAACCCAGCTCGACTCAACCTCGACTCCATCTCGACTCATCTCGACTCAGCTCGACTCCAACTCGACGTACCTCGACTCACCTCGACTCAACCTCGACTACCTCCACTCATCTCGACTTAATCTCGACTCATCTCGACTCAAACTCGACTACCTCGACTCAATCTCGACTCAACCTCGACTCGCCTCGACTCAAACTCGACTCACCTCGACTCATCTCGACTCAACTCGACTCATCTCGACTCATCTCGACTCAAGCTCGACTCAATCTCGACTCAATCTCGACTACCTCGACTCAACCTCGACTCACGCTCGACTCATCTCGACTCATCTCGACTCAATCTCGACTCACGCTCGACTCATCTCGACGCGACCTCGACTCCATCTCGACTCATCTCGACGCGACCTCGACTCAAACTCGACTCACCTCGACTCATCTCGCCTCACTCGACTCAAACTCGACTCAAACTCGACTCAACCTCGACTTTCTCGACGCGACCTCGACGCACGCAGCGGCAGCGCACGTGGGAGCCTCCGAGTGATTTATTTTGCGCCAATGAGCCATCGATGAAGGCATCGGTGTTCATCTGCCGTTCACAGCCCTGCAAGAGCCAGCGGTGGAAATTCCACATTCCTATGGGTGGGGGCAAGGACAGTTGCCTTTGCCCTGAACGTTTTGGTATCTTCATCGACCACGGCCACGGTGATGGGCCCAATCAAGCCTCGAGCGGGTTGCGAACTCTCCGCCTCCCGAGTCACGTGGTCAACTGTGCACCACGACCACGTGATGGCATCGCTCCAGGCCTCGTGCAGTCTCCTTCCGAGTCCCCTCCACGCACTCTCCTACCCCTCCCCTCTCATCTCACTCCACTCCACACACTTTCCTACCTCTCCCCTCTCATCTCACTCCACTCCCCTCCACGCACTCTCCTATCTCTCCCCTCTCATCTCGCTCCACTCCCCTCCACACACTCTCCTGCCCCTCCCCTCTCATCTCACTCCACTCCCCTCCACGCACTCTCCTATCTCTCCCCTCTCATCTCACTCCACTCCCCTCCACGCACTCCCCTACCTCTCGTCTCACTACTCAGCAACACACAGAGCCGCCCCCAGTCGTCAACCTTCACTCCACGAGAGGAGGTCGCTCCATCTCGGAGTCTGCTCCCACTGTCTAGACCCCCCCCCCCTCCCCCATGCATTCATGTTAAATAGAACATTTGTTAAATAAAGCAAATAACCCTATGCGATGGCTTAAAATAAATAAAGTGACCCTATGCCCCGAACTTTGGGCCACCCTGTACGAATGTCCGTTTGTAAAGTATCATGATTATTTTTCTAACGATATTATATTATCACGTGTGCGTGTTTGTATTAACTCGCAACACCATCGTGCGATGACCGATCGCCATGGCGAGTTCGAGTAGAGCCAGAGCCGAGATATTATTATTATTGTTGGTGTCTCTTAGACCCACAGCCGCTAAACAGCAATAAACAGAGGGACGATGCCATGCGGTTGGGCACAGCGCAAAAGGGTTGTTGGCTGACGATTCGTTCCCATTTCTTTGGGGCCGTCCATAAATGACGTCACGCGATTTTGGACGATTTTTGACCCCCCCCCTTCGTCACACGGCGTCACAAAGTCAGACCCCACCCTCAAATATGACGTCACAAAGCTCTGCCCCCCCCAAAAAATAAAACATGCTTCAAATCGCTTTAAACTATTGTTGTCATTGTAGTGCGTATTTAATGTGGCGCTGCACTCTGATGTTGCATGAGAAAACAAGTAGAACGTGTTGTCTATATTTATTTAAAGTTGTGCATTTTGATGTGACGTCACATTTCTCACCCCCCTCGTCACGCATCATCATACATCGTCACAAATGTCCGATGATGTAGTGTATAGTAGTGTAGTGACCATGATGATGATGTAGTGTATAGTAGTGTACACTATACACTACTACTACACTATACATTACACTATACACTACACTATACACTACTACTATACACTATTACTACGCTATACACTACACTATACACTACTACTACACTATACACTACACTATACACTACACTATACACTACTACACTATACACTACACTATACACTACTACTACACTATACATTACACTATACACTACTACTACACTATACATTACACTATACACTACTACTACACTATACACTACACTATACACTACTACAGTATACACTACACTATACACTACACTATACACTACTACTACTATACATTACACTATACACTACTACACTATACACTACTACTACACTATACACTACACTACTACACTATACACTACTACTACACTACTACACTATACACTGCTACTACACTATACACTACTAATACACTATACACTACTACTGCACTATACACTACACTATACACTAATACTACACTATACACTACATTATACACTGCTACTACACTATACACTACACTATACACTACTACTACACTATACATTACGACTACACTATACACTACACTATACACTAATACTACACTACACTATACACTACTACTACACTACACTATACACTACTACACTATACACTACTCTATACACTACTACTACACAATACACTACTACTACACTATACACTACTACTACACTATACACTCCACTATACACTACCACTACACTATACACTACTTTACACTACACTATACACTATTTTACACTATACTATACACTACACTATACAATACTTTACACTACACTATACATTACTTTACACTACACTATACACTACACTATACACTACTACACTATACACTACTTTACAATCCACTATACACTACACTATACACTACTACTATACTATACACTACTACACTATACACTACACTATACACTACACTATACACTAAACTATTCACTACACTATACACTACTACTACACTATACACTATACAATACTACTACACTATACACTACACTATACAATACTACTACACTATACACTACACTATACACTACACTATACACTACTACTACTACACTATACACTACACTATACACTACTACTACACTATACGCTACTACACTACACTATACACTACTACTACACTATACACTACACTATACACTACTACTACACTATACACTACACTCTACAGTCTACACTACTACTACATTATACATTACACTACACTCTACACTACTACTACACACTACACTATACACTACTACTACTACACTATACACTACACTCTACAGTCTACACTACTACTACATTATACATTACACTACACTCTACACTACTCCTACACACTATACACTACACTATACACTACTACTACACTATACACTACACTATACACTACACTATACACTACACTATACACTACACTATACACTACTACTACACTATACACTACACACTACTACTACACTATACACTACACTATACACTACACACTACTACTACACTATACACTACACTATACACTACACACTACTACTACACTATACACTACACTATACACTACACACTACTACTACACTATACACTACACTATACACTACAGGCCACTCCAAGCGACGTTGTCCCGCCAGCAGCAGCAGCGGTGTGTCCCTGGGCAGGCCCCGGGGGTCTCGAGCTGGACGTCGACAGAGACCCCCCCCCCCCCCCGTGACAATGACGACGTTTCAGCTACACGGAACGAGCCAAGCGGAGTCACGAGGTCAGCGCGCGCCTTGTAAGGCGCATTATTTATTTATTTACTTTTTACTCTCTCGCCCTTTTTGGGGTCTTGTTGCCTCGACAGCCACTCACGTGGGGGGCGGGGGTGATGGGGGGGTGAGGGTGGGGGGGAGGTGAAGGGGGTGGTAGGGGGGGTGGGGGGTGATGGGGGGGAGGTGAAGGGGGTGGTGGGGGGAATGGGGGGGGGCGAGGTGAGGGGGGGGCGACATCGGTGTGGGGATGAGACAGCTGCTGCTGCTGCTGGGAGACGCAGCGCCAGCGATCACGAGCTCACGGGGGCAGGACGCGACGCGCCCCAATGCCAATCGCCTTTTATTCGCGCAGACAGCCGTCGATTGCTTAGCGTGTCACGTGGGACGCGTGTAACAATCATCGGGCGCGTGCGGCGTGTAGCGAGTGGTGGTGGCGGTGCGAGGACTGGGTTTGCGAAGGCCTGCGGGTGTTATCATGCCCCCCCCCCCACATCTGTGCATTTAACGTCAATCATGCATCCAATCTGGACACTCCCCTCCGCTCACTCGGTGCATTGATCAGCTGCGCTCACACGAGGGAGGGGAAGGGAGGTGGGGGTCGATTGGAGGCACCCACAACTCACGCCACGTGCCAGACAACGCCAGAATCCTCAGCTGCGTGGGCTGTTGTGATGACGATCCGTCGGTGCGGCAACGGATCGTCAACTCGCGCGTGGATGCCCAGTTGTGAAGTCACCGGGTCACACGTGGCGCGCCAGACGGCCCTTCCCCGTCGTCTTCTGCTGTTGTCGGTCCGCTTCAACAGCAAGCCAACACTGCGCAGCGCGTTCAAATGTGGTGCTCAGTAAACAGCAACAACAACAACAACATTCAAATGGGGTGCATGTTGACCTCATGTTGGCAAACATGTGGTGACGATGATGATGATTGTGGTGCCGCTATTGTGCCGGATTTGAAAAGGGGTCGGGGGGAGAAGGGACAAGAGTCAGAATATTAATTTTTACCGGAAGCAATCCGATGAGCGATACAGATACAGTATATTGTTTTTGTTTTGTTTAACAGATGTTCAGTGGGGGGGAGTTGTAGATGGCCATGGAGACCAGATGGGGGGTGAGATGGCACGGGCGTTGGCGGTGTATGGTGGTGGATTCGGAGGGTGGGAGGGAGGGAAGGGGAGGGGAGGGAGGGAAGGGGAGCGAGGGAGGGAGGGGGGAGGGAGGGGGGGAGGGAGGGGAGGGAGGGGGGAGGGAGGGGGGAGGGAGGGGAAGGAGGGAGGGAGGGGAGGGGAGGGGGGAGGGAGGGGGAGGGGAGGGAGGGAGGGAAGGGGAGCGAGGGAGGGAGGGAGGGAGGGAGGGGAGGGAGGGGGGGAGGGAGGGAGGGGAGGGAGGGAGGGAGGGAGGGAGGGAGGGGAGGGAGGGAGGGAGGGAAGGGAGGGAAGGGAAGGGAGGGAGGGAGGGAGGGGAGGGAGGGAGGGGGGAGGGAGGGGAGGGGAGGGAGGGGAGGGAAGGGGAGCGAGGGAGGGAGGGGAGGGAGGGGAGGGAGGGGAGGGAAGGGAGGGAGGGAGGGAGGGAGGGATGGAGGGAGGAAAGTGAGGGAGGGAGTTGGACCCAGTCTGTGTCTGAGCAGTGCCGCGCCTTTCCTCTCTCTCACGACCCAAGAGATTCGTCCAAATTCACGACGAGGACCCCCCCCCCGTCTCCCTCACGCGGGCGCTTGCTGCGAGCGTAAGTTGGGTTGTTGGCCAGGGGCCTACGCGATACACCGTCGTCCACTTTCGTCATTTGGCCATATGGCCTCCCAGCTCTGAACCTTTCCCTACACCACATCAATTCCAGACATCCCGCCATCAAATTCACCATGGAAGTGGAGAAAGATGGCAAGCTACTATTCTTGGATGTTCTGTTTGAGAGGAGACCTGATGGCTCACTGGGGCATTCTGTCTACAGGAAACCCACCCACACAGATTCCTACTTGAAACCTGATTCCCACCACCACCCAGCTCAAAAGAATTCTCTCATCAAAACTTTATACCATAGGGCTCATTGCATTTCGGACCAACACCACCTGACCAGTGAATTAAAACATGTACACCTGGCCCTCAAAAGGAATGGATGCTCTGACCGTACCATCCGCCAAGCTGTTTCTCCCTCCATACAGAAACAACCACTTGATACTCCGGTCAAAACCATCACACTACCATATATAGCAGGCGTTACTAAAAAGATTTCCAAAATTCTAAACAAACACAAGATCCAGGTCCGGTTCAATACAGTACACAAAATTCGTGATCTGATCCCATCCGTGAAGGATGTCATTCCTGACTTACAGTACCCCGGGGTTT